>NC_133665.1:34304037-34604037 GCF_037893015.1 Macrotis lagotis
AGGAAAATAGCATTGGACTTAAAATCAGGAAAGACATGTTTTTAAATCCTATCTCTAAAAAGTAACCTTTTTTTAGGTTAAGTATGTAACCAGTTATCACTACATTTACTTTCATTTTCATCTCATCCATATCACTTCATTTTCTCTACAACAATAGTTAGAAATGATTTTTCAAAAAGCTTTGCTAATATCTAGGCAAATTGTTTTTAGAAAATTATCCTCTACCAATTAATAATCCTATGCAAAAGGAAATCAAATTGATCTGGCATATATTATTTCTGATGAAGACTTACTGGTTCTTGAAACCACTGATATGTTTTATAGGGTTTGCCAACTAGCTTTTTAATTGACCCATCTAGAATTTTCCCATGTATGGGAGTCAAACTCACTGGGCATGTACATATATATGTGTGTGTATTTGTGTGTGTGTGTGTGTGTATACATATATATATATATTTTTTTACATGTATAGTCTTTTTTCTTCCTTGTTTGGAAAGTTAAGACTAGATTTTCCTTGATTCAGACTTCTGATAATTATCATATTTTTCTATGATCTTTTAGATACAAATGACTTTGGTTTAGCAATTACATCTGCCATTTCTTTTAATGTTAAGCATATGGTTGATCTTGGTCATGTGACTTGAATTCATCAAAGTAATCCTGATGCTCAATCCTCAATTAATAATTTTTGTTATATCATATCCAATGTCAGGGTTGTTTTTCTTTTTACATAGAAGAGGAAATAAGTTGAGAATTGACTAATTCTTCCCTTTTTACTGTCTCATTTATCATCATTACATCATTTCCAAGCAAACATTCTCTCCTTGATTTGATCCTCTTTAGTAAATCAACATTGATTAAACTAAACTTTTTTGTTATCATTGACTTCCCTCATCACTTTAGTTCATTTTGAGTTTCAGAATTATTGATGCAATTTCAACAGGACTGTGTCATACTCACATCTGTCCAGGTAATCTGACCTTACATCTATCTTCTGCATATTTCTTTTAAAGATGTCAGTTACCAAACATGGAGGTATAGACAAGATGATGGAGAAAGACAGGAACTCACCTGATTTCTCTCCTAAATCCCTCCAAATAACTTTAAATAATGACTCTGAATTGAGTCTTGAGTGACAAAACCCACAAAAAGTTGGATTGAAACAAATTTCTAGCACAAGATAATTTAGTAGATTGGTAGGAAATGTCTATTGCAACAGGGGGAGATAGGAGCATAATCCAGCGTTGCAAACTAGAAGTATTCCTTGGGAATCAGTAGTATCTATAGCTGTTTCTAGAGCTCTCACCCCACAGATGGTAAAGGAGTCAAACAACTGGTCAGAAGATTATAGGGATCTCTTACTGAGACAGGACTGTTGCTTTGTCCATACTAGGATCAAGGTCATAATTCTGGATGGCAATTGCAGGAATTGTGATGAGAGAGAGCTCTAGGATACCTGTGGCCACTGTGGACGAGGGACTCAACCAAATTTCAGGAAAGAAAAGGGTATTTTAGTTACTCACAGAATAGAGCATAGACAAGGAGAGTATAGTAAATACCTTACCTTCGATCATACCAGCTTGGAAGAAGTGAAAACTGATAGTTCCCTAGAAGTACCTCTGAAAGTAGCAGAACAAACTTGTGAGATTTGGGATAGGGTGCATTCCACCCTGGAGGCATGTCATGCTTTAACAAAGAAGTAAAAGTCAAGTAATAGGCTGTTAAGTCAAGTACTAGGAAAATAAATTATTCACAGAAAAAATTCTGAACATAGAAAGTTACTATGGTGACAAGGAAGCTCAAGACACACAATCAGAAGGAAATTTCAAAGGCAAAACTACTACACAGCCTCCAAGAAAAATATGACTTACTCTCAGACCAGGGAAAAGGTAAAAAATAATTGTAAATTCAAATCAGAGAGCTAGAGGAAAAATTGGGAAGAGAAATAAGAGTGATGTTAGAACTTCATGAAAAGTAATAAAAATAATAAAATAAAAAATAAAAACAATAAAAATTTTTAAAAAAGTAATAAAATATGGAAGATAATAGTACCTTAAAAATATACTGGGGGAGGCTAGGTGGTGCAGTGGATAGAGCACCAGTGCTGGAATCAGGAGTACCTGAGTTCAAATCTGGCCTCAGACACTTAATAATTATCTAGCTGTGTGGCCTTGGGGAAGCCACTTAACCCCATTGCCTTGCAAAAAACCTAATACATACATATGTCAAATGGAAAAGAAGGTTAAAAAAAGCCAATGAGGAGAATACCCTAAAGCAGAATTAACCAAATAGAAAAAGAGGTAAAAAAGTTCATTGAAGAAAATAACTCTTTAATAATTAGAATTGGGCAAATAGAAACTAATGATCATATGAGAAATTAAGAGACAATCAAACAAAACCAAAAGAATGAAAAAAAATGCAAGATGTGAAATATCTCATTGGGAAAGAAAACAGCTAGCTTGGGAAATGGATACAGGAAAGACCATTTAAAATTTATTGGACTCTCTGAAAACCATAATCCAAAAAAAAGCCTTAATATCATATTTCATGAAATTATCAAGCAAACCTACCACAATATTCTAGAACTAGAGGGGCAATAGAAATTGAAAGAATTCTTTGATTACTTCTGAAAGAGATCACAAAATTAAAGTTTCAAAGAATATTATAGTTTAATTCCAGAACTCCTACAAGGAGAAGATATTGTAAGGATCCAGAAAGAAAAGATTCAATTATCATGCAGTCAGTGTCAGGCTAACATAATATTTAGCAGATTCTATGTTAGGAAAAAAATTAAGGGTTTGGAATATTTTATTATGGATGCACAGGAGCTACAATTGCAGTCAAGAATTATCCACCAGCATTCAATGAAATAAAGGAATTTTGAGCATTCTTGTTGAAAAGGCCAGACTTGAAAAGAAAATTTGACATTCAAATATGACTCAAGAGATGCATAAAAAAGTAAAAAAAAAAAAACTGGAAAGGGAAATCATAAGAGACTTAAGAACTTTAAATTGTTTAGATTCCTATCTGGGAAGATAATACTGGTACTTCATAAGAACTTCCTCATTATTAGGGCAGTTAAAGGTAACATGTCAAACATGCATGTTACCTCTAACTGCCCTAATAATGTATGAAACGAATAAGAAGGAAAGATACCTAAAAATATGATTAAGGAGTAAGAGAGGAATGTAATGTTAGAAAGGGAAAGGGAAGTGTAGAATGGGGTAAATTTCACATAAAAGAGGCAAGGAAAACTTTTGCAGTGGAGGGGGAAAAGGGGTGTGTGTGTGGGGGGGGGGGAGTGAGTGAACCTTACTGTTATTAAAATGGCTAGACTAACTTTCCTTGTGTCATTTTGGTCTGTAGGATTCTACCAATCTTTCCTCTGAATCTCTTTATGTCTACTCCAAAATCCAGGGTATATGTCAGAAATTGACTAGATTTCTTTTCCTTCTCTAACCCAAATTTGTGGATTGAGTTATTACATCCCACCACATTCCAGGTCTTATCCATCATTTTTACTACTCAGCAACTGGTTCCTTCCTTTGAGTGAAAATCAGATCTAGAATAGATTTTGTTAATACTTTATATTCTTGAAGGATGCAGTTATAAGAAGTTAAAAAAAATTAGTACCTGTACAGCTTTTGTCAGAGAATGAGATTCAATGGATGTTAGCTGGGTTGATGCTATGACAATATTTATTTCTTCATGGAAGCCAAAGTCCAGGGTACTCTAATTTTGTAAAATCTGCTAGTTATTATTTTCCATTTTCTCCTCTATTTTTGGAGTGAGACAGTTTGAAGATAAACTTAAGAATCCCAAAATTACCTTCAGAGGGCAATGAAGAATAGGAGAGTCTTTTTCTTTTTTAAACATTTTTATTGATTTAAGGCAAAAGGGGTTAAGAGTGATTTGCCCAAGGTCACACAGCTAGGCAATTATTGAGTGTCTGAGACTGGATTTGAACTCAGGTCCTCATCCAGGGCTGGTGCTCTATCCACTAGACTACCAAGTTGTCCCACAGAGAGTCTTTCTGTCCTCATGTCACATATAGGAAAGTAATTTAAAAAAATATCTGTTCCTTTTATTTTCTAAATATTTCTGACCTTTGTAAGGATAGTGCATAATTATCTCATTAATATTCATCTAGACCTCTTTGAATAGCTTTAGAAGAGCAGTCTATTGGACATTGTTTTAACTAGCCCTGAGCTAAGAATGGAGGTACCTAGAAGTATTTAATTTGGGAATAACCCAGGGCTTTGAGTGATTCTAAAGTAGGTCTTGAGATTATTTTGATATAGTTTCAGCAAACCATATGCCAAATTAAAATGTTAGCAATCTGTTGAAGGCTAAGAACTATTCAGGGATGCACTCAGAACTCCTACATTCACATGGATGGGAATCATTGTCCAGAGAATTGGGCAGAATGGGACTGACTTCTTACTGTGTACTACAGAGGCAGCATTAACTTAACATCTTGCTCTTCAAGATATTGCTTAGTGTTATGTTCTTAGATATTTGTGTAGATTTTTTAAACAATTAATACTCTTTAACAATAGAATTGAGCATTTGACTTGAAGCTACAGAACTATTTACCAAGGGTATTATAGATGGGAATCTTGCACTGGATCCAGGATAGGATTAGATGACCTCTAAGTACCATTCAAGTAGAAAAGTATATGAATTTCATTATTTAGTGAAATTAATTGATTTTGATAATTGATTCCTATAATGTTCTTATGACAGCAGTAGGAGGCAAATGTTCTTATTCTGCTAATGAAGAAACCAGAGCACATTTTTTTCCAAAGCATTTTTTGTGGGTGTTTGATCCATAGTAAATACAATGATGTAATGACTTATTTTAGATTTTGATTATTGAGAGAATAGCCTGGGAATTAGTGTTGGTATCTGATTATAGTATTAAACCACTGATCTCATTATCTCTATAGTATAAATATGGGTGAAATACAAAGAAAAACAGCATCAAGACCTAATTCTTTAAGCAAATTTAATAAATATGATACTTCATTAGGCAATTATTAAATTTGACTAGCAGGAGTTTATCTTCTTTTATGGTGGTAAACAAAATTAATGTTTAATACTTAATCTTTCAATTTATTTGTCATAATCAACAAATATCAAGTGAATAGCATAATGCAATATAAATAAGGATAAGGACTAGTCTATGAATATGTTGGTTTAAAGAATTCCTAGATGAGGAACCTTCCTCTTCTAATGCAAATTTAGACCTTTTCTATAACTAAAAGTCTTAGAAGTTGCTTAGAAACATCACTTGTACAAAAATATTTATAACAGCCCTGTTTGTGGTGGCAAAGAATTGGAAATCAAGTAAATGTCCTTCAATTGGGGAATGGCTTGGCAAACTGCAGTATATGTATGTCATGGAACACTACTGTTCCATTAGAAACCAGGAGGGATGGGATTTCAGGGAAGTGTGGAGGGATTTCAATGAGTTGATGCTCAGTGAGATGAGCAGAACCAGAAAAACACTGTATACCCTAACAGCAACATGGGAGTGATGAGCAACCTTGAAGAACTTGCTCTTTCCATCAGTGCAACAATCAGCAACAATTTTGGGCAGTCTGCAAAGGAGAGTGTCATCTGTATCCAAATAATGAGATGTGGAGTTTGAACAAAGTTCAAGCACTATTCACTCTAATTGAGAAAAAACAGATATCTTATTGTCTGATCTTGTTACCTTTTAGACTTTTCGTCTCTTCTTTAAGGATATGATTTCTCTCTCATCACACCCAATTTAGATCAAGGTACAACATGGAAACAAAGTAAAGACCGACAGATTGCTTTCTGTGGGGGGTTGGGGAGGAAAGTAAGATGGGGGGGAATTGTAAAACTCAAATAATATTTTTAATAAAAGTAAGTTTAAAAAAAAGAAGTTGCTTAGAATTACAAGAGGTTAGGGAACTTTCCCAGAATTAGTCATTACGTGTAACAGATAAAATTAAAAAATTTGAACTCTGTACCTCCTGGGTCCCAAGACCAGTTTTCTGTCCATTTTATCACTTTTTTCCACACAAAAAATTGCTGTAATTTAATTTTCCAATTCCATCTTAGTCAAAGATACAATTACAAGTTACATATTATATATACAATTAAAAGTTATATTGCTCTGGAATTCCAGCCAAGATCGCGGAGAGAAGACAGGCACAGTTCTAAAGTCCCCTGATCTCTTTCCCATCTATCACATGAAACAAACCTCATAAAAGAAATCCAAACCAGGAAACCCAGAAAGAAAAGCCAGGAGAGGAAAATCTACGTCAGGATCTGTCTCCAGCAGCAGCCTTGGCTGAGTACCTGCAGGTAAGTCTGAGCTCCAAGGGAAGATCAGCCAGACCAACAGCTGAATCAGAACTGAGAGTATGAAGGCCCAAGAGCCGGACCTGCTGGATCAGTGGTAGGGCTGGATGAAGGGGGCATGGTTCCGCGGGGAAGCAGAGGCTTTGATGTAGGTACTGTCCCCCTGGAGCTTGGGGAAGGGGCTGCAGGGAGAGGTCTGCTGCAGGAGAGCTGCGGACACCATCCCTGGGCTCCTCAGGTCTGAGAAACTCTGAAACCATGCCTCCATTGCACTGAGGCCTCCTTGCAAACAAATGCAAATTACTTCTGCCTCAGGTCCAGGTGTGTGAGCAAAACAACCAGCCCAGCTGAGGAATCACCTCAGGCCAGGGTAAAGCCCACCATTGATTGAAGGCAAAAGAATTCAATAGCTCCAATTCCCTCCCTCAAGCAAAGGGAGAAGGCATCACAACCAAGGTCACAGACACACCAGAAAGAGCAACCAGCACCTCCTACTGGCCAGCCAGAGAAACTGCACTCATTAAAGACTTTAGAGATCCCAAGCCCAGGTGAACCAGCCCCACCCAAATCAAGGACTTAGCATAATGACGAAGGGTCAGCAGAATGGTGGATCCATAGAAAAATTCCTGGAAGGGAAAGACCCCAACCCAGAGAGACCTGGAACATCTGAGGAGAATACAATCTGGTCTCCAGCACTTAAAGACTTCCTTGAAGAAATAAGGAAGGAGTTTAAAAATCAAGTGGAAAATTTGGGGGAGACAAGTAATATCTTGCAACAAGAAAACAAAACCTTAGAAAGTAGAATTGGACAATTACAAAATGAGAACAATTCTCTCAGATCCTCAAATGAGCAAATGCAAAAAGAAATTAATTCTCTCAAAACCTCAATTGGTCAATTGGAAAGCTCTTTCAAAAGTAGAATTGACTAATTGGAAAAGGTTAATGAAGAAAACTCCTCCTCCCAAAAAATAATGGAGTCTACAGAAACTAATGACTCCACGAGACAGCAAGAGTCACTTAAACAAAATCAAAGAATAGAAAAAATAGAAGCAAATGTGAAATACCTCATCAACAAAACCACTGACCTCGAGAATATACTGAGGAGGGGCAACCTGAAAATTATAGCACTTCCTGAAAACATTGAAGAGAAAAAAAGCCTGGACTTAATATTACAGGATCTAGTGATGGAAAACTGCCCTGACATCATTGAATAGGAGGGCAAAGTAGTTATTGAAAGAGTACATCGATCCCCACCAGAAAAAAGATCCTAAAATGAAAACACCAAGGAATGTTGTGGCCAAACTCCAGAACTATCCGCTAAAAGATAAAATTCTGCAAGCAGCCAGAAAGAAACAATTTAAATATCAAGGAGCCACAGTAAGGATAAGGCAGGACCTGACTGCATCAATCTTAAGGGATTGAAGGGCCTGGAATGAGCCTGGAAGAGCACAGGAGATTGGAATGCAGCCAAGAATCTACTTTCCTGCAAAGCTGAGCCTTCTCTTCCAGGGAAAAAGATGGACATTTAACGAAATGGAAGAATTCCAAAAATTTCTGATGAAAAGACCAGAGCTAAGCAGAAAATTTGGATATCAAACAGGAGGTTCAAGAGACACATGACAAGGTAAAAAAAAAAGGGGGGGATGCAGTAAAAGGAAAAAAAATGCAATCCAGCAAGTTGAAACTGGCTATATCCCATCATGGGGGGGGGGGGGCGGAGAGACTGTCATAAATCCTGAGAAATGTAACTCTAACAGAGAGAATATACCTAGCCAGAAATGATGGACATTCATGACCTATCCATGAGACTGATATCTAATGGGATGTAACTGGCTTTAACTCCAGTGGGGAGAAAGACTCTAATAACTCTCAGGAATTTTGACTCTATTCAACAGAATATACTGAACTAGAAGGGACAGACACTCAGAATTTTCTATGACTTAGATAGAATGATCTAAAAAAAATAAACTTCTTCCCTAAAAAGGGGGAAAGGAAAGAGACAGGAGGAGGGAGGTGATTGAATGGGACAAATCTCATTACACTAAGAGGTACAAAAAACCTATGGTAATGGAGGGGAAGAAGGGTGTAGAGGAGAAACACCTGAATCTTCTTCTCATCAGACTTGGCTTAAAGTAAACCTACACATACTCAGTTAACTTATAAAACATATCTTTCAAGAAGTTAAAGGGGAAAAGGGGAGGGGGGACAGAGAAAGGGAAGGGGAGTGGAGAAAATAAGGGGAAATAACAAAAGGAAGGGAAGGGAACAGGGAAAGGGTAAAGAAAGGTGAGGGTGTGATATAGGAGGTGGTGGTATTCAAAAACAAAATACTGGGGAATTTGGATAAAAGGGGGGAAAGGGGGAAAATACAAACAGAGGGAAGATGGCACAGAGGGCAATAAAGAATTAGTAATAATAACCTTGATTGTGAATGGGATGAACTCTCCCTTAAAACATAAGCAAATAGCAGAGTGGATTAAAAAACAGAATCCTACAATATGCTGCTTACAAGAAACGCATTTGAAGCAGAGAGATACATATAGAGTAAAGGTAAAAGGTTGGAGCAAAATATATTTTGCTTCAGCTGAAGTAAAGAAAGCAGGGGTACCAATCCTTATCTCAGACAAAGCAGCAGCAAAAATAGATAGCATTAAAAGAGATAAGGAAGGAAACTTTATCCTCCTAAAAGGAACCATGGACAATAAAGTAATTTCAATATTGAATATATATGCACCCAGTGGGACAGCACCCAAATTCTTAGAGGAGAAGCTGAAAGAATTACAGGAAGACATAGACAGCAAAACTCTACTAGTAGGAGACCTCAACCTCCCGCTATCAGATATATATAAATCAAATCATAAAACAAACAAGAAAGAAATTAGGGAGGTAAATAGATTGTTAGAAAAATTAGATATGGTAGACTTATGGAGGAAATTGAATGGGGATAGGAAGGAATATACCTTTTTCTTTGCAGTACATGGAACTTATACAAAAACTGACCATGTACTAGGACATAAAAACTTAAGATCCACTGCAGAAAGGCAGAAATAGTGAATACATCTTTCTCAGATCACAATGCAATAAAAGTCATATGCAATACTGGGCAAAGGAGATATAGACCCAGAGCAAATTGGAAACTGACTAACCTCATCTTAAAAAATAAGTGGACCAAAAAAAATTATAGAAAGAATTGACCATTTTATCCTAGATAATGGTAATAATGAACCAACATACCAAAACCTGTGGAATTCATTCAAAGCAACTTTCAGGGGATATATTATAGCTCTAAATGCTTATATGAATAAATTGGAAAATGAGGAAATCAATGAACTAAACATGCAACTAAAAAATTAGAGAAAGAACAAATCAAAAATCCCCAATCAAATACCAAATTAGAAATTTTAAAATTTAAGGAGAAATTAATAAAATGGAAAGCAAAAAAAACTATTGAATAATAAATAAAACCAAAAGTTGGTATTATGAAAAAACCAATAAAATTGATAAACCTCTTGTCAATTTGATTAAAAAAAAGAAAGAAGAAAAGCAAATTGCTAGTATTATGAATGAAAAAGGTGAACTCACCACCAATGAGGAGGAAATTAAAGTAATAATTCAAAATTATTTTGCCCAACTTTATGCCAATAAATTTGATAATCAAAGTGAAATGGATGAATATTTACAAAAAAGTTGCCCAGGCTAAATGAAGAAGAGTTTAAATACCTGAACAACCCTATCTCAGAAAAAGACATTCAACAAGCCATTATTGAACTCCCTAAAAAAGTCTCCAGGGCCTGATGGATTCACAAGTGAATTCTACCAACCATTTAAGGAATAATTGTTTCCAATCCTATACAAACTCTTTGGAAAAATAGGGAAAGATGGAACTCTGCCTAACTCTTTCTATGAAACCAATATGGTACTGTTACTTAAACCAGGAAGAGTTAAAACAGAGAAAGAAAGTTATAGACCTATTTCCCTGATGAATATAGATGCCAAAATCCTAAATAAAATCTTAGCAAAATGACTACAACAAGTCATCACTAGGATAATACATTATGATCAAGTAGGATTTATTCCAGGAATTCAGGGTTCATTCAATATTAGGGAAAACTCTTAGTATAATCTATTATATCAATAACAAACCTATCAGAAACCATATGATCATATCAATAGATGCTGAAAAAGCTTTTGATAAAATACAGCATCCATTCCTATTAAAAACACTAGAGAGTGTAGGAATGAATGGACTGTTCCTTAAAACAATTAGCAGTATCTATCTGAAAACATCAACATGCATTATACTCAATGGGGAGAGGCTAGAGGCATTCCCAATAAAATCAGGGGTTAAACAAGGGTTCCCATTATCACCACTACTATTCAATATTGTATTAAAAATGTTAGCATCAGCAATTAGAGAATAAAAAGAAATTAAAGGAATTAGAATTGTGAAGGAAGAGACAAAACTCTCACTATTCACAGATGACATGATGGTCTACCTAGAGAATCCCAAGAAATCATCTAAAAAACTTCAGGAAACAATTAGCAATTTTTGCAAAGTTGCAGGTTATAAAATAAACCCCCATAAATCCTCAACTTTCCTATATATGACTAGCAAGAAAGAGCAGGAAGAGCTAGATACCAAGATAAGATCCAAATGGGTACAGGACATAGACATAAAAAACAATACTATAAGCAAATTAGAAGATCAAGGACTAGTCTACCTGTCAGATCTATGGAAAGGGGAACAGTTTATGACTAAGGAAGAGTTGGAGAACATCACTAAAAACCAATTAGATGATTTCGATTACATTAAATTAAAAAGTTTTTGCACAGATAAAACCAATGTAATCAAGATCAAAAGAAAAGTAGTAAATTGGGAAACAATCTTTACAACTAATGATTCTGACAAAGGACTCATTTCTAAAATATACAGAGAACTGAGTCATATTTTTAAAACAAAAAGCCATTCCCCAATTGACAAATGGTCAAAGGATAGGCAAAGGCAATTTACAGATGAGGTGATCAAAGCAATTCATAGCCATATGAAAAAATGCTCTAAATCATTAATTATTAGAGAAATGCAAACTAAAGCTTTGCTGAGGTACCACCTCACACCTCTCAGATTGGCCAGTATGACCAGGAAGGATAATAATCATTGTTGGAAGGGATGTGTGAAATCTGGGACACTATTATGCTGTTGGTGGAGCTGTCAACTCATCCAACCCTTCTGGAGAGCTATTTGGAACTATGACCAAAGGGCAACAAAAATGTGCATACCCTTTGACCCAGCAATACCACTACTGGGTCTATACCCTGAAGAGATGAGGAAAAAGGGTAAAAACATTACTTGTACAAAAATATTTTAGCAGCCCTGTTTGTGTTGACAAAGAATTGGAAATGCAGTAAATGTCCTTCAATTGGGGAATGGTTTAGCAAACTGTGGTATATGTATGTCATGGAACACTATTGTTGTTTTAGAAACCAGGAGGGATGGGATTTCAGGGAAACCTGGAAGGATTTGCATGAACTGATGCTAAGTGAGATGAGCAGAACCAGAAAAACACTGTACACCCTAACAGCAATGTGGGAGTAATGTTCAAGCTTGAAGGACTTGCTCATTCCATCAGCGCAACAATTGGGAACAATTTTAGGCTGTCTGCAAAGAGGAGTACCATCTGTATCCAGATAAGGAGCTGTGGAGTTTGAAAAAACTACAAGGACTATTCCCTTTAATTCCGAAAAAAAACCCAGATGTCTTATTGTTTGATCTGGTTACCTCTGAGAATTCAGTTCTCTTTAAGGATATGGTGTCTCTCTCATCACACCCAATTTGGATCAAGGCACAACATGGAAACAAAGTAAAGACTGATGGAGTGCTATCTGTGGGGTGTGGGTTGGGGGGAGGGAAGCAAGATTGAGGGAAAACTGTAAAACTCAAATAATATCTTTAATAAAAATAAATAAACAAAAAAACAAAAAAGTTATATTGCTCCTAAACTTCTGTGATATTTATTTTTTAAATTTATTAATTATTTTTAAATTTTTATCCAAGTGCACATTCATATTTCCAAGTTACAAAATTTCCTTCCACCCTTCCTTCCCACCTCCCTCCCCTCAGTAAGGAATAGTCAGGTTAGCATTTTACATACATATTTTGTTAAACATTTTTACAAATTAGAAATGGTTGGCATGAGGAATTAGGATTAATGGAAAAAGATACATAAGACATACTTTTTATAAAGTGTTTATCAGATTCAGTAAGGGTGATTTTTTTGTCTGTGTTTTGTTTTATTTTTGTTTTTCTTCCTCTGGTAGGGGATAATATAGTCCATAACCAGTACAATATAGTTATCTTAGCTCTCTGGATTGTCAAGAGGAGTTGCTTCCATCAAGGTTGTTCATCTCATAATTTTGTCGATGTGTACATTGTTCTCTTGACTCGACTCCCTTTGCTCAGCACCAGATCCTGTAAGTCATTCCATGCTTCTCTTCAGTTCAACCATTTATGGTTTCTTATAATACAATAATATTCCATAGTATTCATGTACCATAACTTGTTTACCTATTCACAAGTTGATGGGCATTGCCTCAATTTCCAATTTTTTGCCTCTACAAAAATAAGCTGCTAGGAGTATTTTGGAACATATAAGATTTTTCCCAATTTATAAATTTTTTTCTGGATATAATCCTCAAATTGGAATAGCTGGATCAAAGATATGAGCAGTTTTATTGTTCTTTGGGCATAGTCCCATATTGCCCTTCAAAAATGTTTGATCTGTTCACAACTCTACTAGCAAAGATTCTATGTCCCAATCTTCCCACAACCTCTCCAACAATTATCACTTTCCTTGTATCTCATCTGGGCTAGTCTCCTCATTGTTGTTTTAATGTGCATTTCTCTAATCAATAGTGATTTGGAACATTTTTTTCATATAATTATATATCTTTAATTTTTCATTTGAAAACTTTCTGTTCATATCCTTTGACCATTTATCAATTGGCAATTGACTTGTGACCCTATAAATATTTTAGAAATGAGACCTTTATCAGAACTCCTGGTTGTGAAGATTGTTTCCCAACTTTCTCCTTTTCTTCTAATTTTGACAGCATTGATTTTATTAGTAAAAACCCTTTATAATTTAATATAGTCAAAATCATCCATTTTGCAGTTTTTAATGTGCTCTAATTCTTGTTTGGTCAGAAATTTATCCCTTTTCCTTGGATCAGATAGATAGAGTATTTTTTTGTCTATTAATTTATCTATGCTAAATTTAATTTGGCAAAATTAATTTATCTATGATATCACTCTTTATGCCTAAATACTGTACCCATTTTGACCTTATTTTGGTATAAGGTATGAGATGTGAATCTCTGCCTAGTTTTTGCCATATTTCTTCCAGTTTTACCAACAATTTCTGTCAAAAAGTAAGTTCTTATCCCAGAGTCTAATGTCAAATTGTAGATTTGTCAAATAGGAGATTACTGCAGTCATTTACTGTAGTTTCTTTTGAACCTATCCTAATCCACTGATCCATTACTCTATTTCTTAACCAGTATCAGGGAGTTTTGATGACTGTTGCTTTATAGTATAGTTTTGGATCTGGTAGAGCCAGGTCCCTTTCCTTTACATTTTTAAAATCAGATCCCATGCTATTCTTACCCTTTTGTTGCTGAATTTTTTTATGATTTTTTTCTAGCTCGGTAAAGTACTTATTTGGTAGTTTGATTAGTATGGCACTGAATAAGTAATTTAATTTGGTTAGAATTGTCATTTTTATAATATTACCTCAAGTGACCATGAGCATTTGACATTTAAAAACTTCTTTAAATCTGACTTTATTTGGGTGAGGAGTACTTTATAATTGTGATCAATTTTCTGGGTTTGTCTTGGGAGGTAGATTCCCAAGGATTTAAAGTTGTTTACAGTTATTTTAAATGGAATTTCTCTTTCTATTCCCTGTTCTTGGGCTTTGTTGTTCATATATAGAAATAATGATGGTTTACATTGGTTTATATTATGTCCTGCTCCTTTGCTGAATTTAATTGTTTCAAGGAGTTTTTTAAATGATTTTCTCAGGTTCTCTAAATACCATCATATAATTTGCAAAGGGTGAAAGTTTTGCTTCCTCATTGCCAATTCTGATTCTTTCAATTTCTTTTTCTTCTCTTATTGCTACACCACTGGATGCTATACCACTAGGTA
Organism: Macrotis lagotis; assembly: GCF_037893015.1. Classification (NCBI taxonomy): domain Eukaryota; kingdom Metazoa; phylum Chordata; class Mammalia; order Peramelemorphia; family Peramelidae; genus Macrotis; species Macrotis lagotis. Next base: position 34,318,577 of record NC_133665.1, read on the forward strand.
CATATATGTTTAGTAATGATATAGATTCATTACCAATGGTGCCTTTTAAGAATATGTAGTTTCCAATACTATATTGAATAGTAAAGGTGATAATGGGCATTCTTGTTTTGCCCCTGAATTTATTGGAATGCTCTGAGATTATTCCCATTAAATATAATATTTGTTGATGATTGTTTATTGATACTATTTATTATTTTAAGGAAAACTCCATTTATCCCTAAATTTTCTAGTGTTTTTAATAAGAATGGAAATTGTATTTTATCAAAGATTTTTTCTGCATCTATTGAGATAATCATATGATTTAATTACTATTGATATGTTAAAATACATTCAGTATTTTCCTATTGTTGAACCATCCCTGCTTGCCTGGTATAAATTCAACTTTATCATAGTTTATTATCTTACTTATAACTTGAAGTAGTCTAATTGCTAAAATTTTATTTAAGATTTTTGCATCACTACTTATTACAGAGATTGGTCTATAATTTTCTTTTTCTGTTTTGGCTCCTCCTTGTTCAGGTATCAGCAGCATGTTGGTGTCATTAAAGGAGTTTGGCAGAACTCCTCTCTCCTATTTTTTGAATAGTTTGTGTAGAATAGGAATTATTTGTTCCTTAAATGTTTGGTAGAATTCACTTGTAAATCCATCTGGACCTGGAGACTTTTTCTTAGGAAGCTTATTGATGGTTTCTTCAATTTCTTTTTCTGAAATGGGGTTATTTAAGTAATTTATTTCCTCTTTTGTTAATCTGGACAGTTTGTATTTTGTAAATATTTGTCCTTTTCACTCCAGTTGTCTAATTTATTGGCATATAGTTCAGCAAAGTAGCTACTAAATATCTCTTTAATGTCCTCATTTGTGGTTAGTTCAACCTTTTCATTTTTGAAACTGGTAACGTTATCTTTTTTCTTATTTTTAATAAGGTTAACCAGAGGCTTGTATATTCTCCTGGCTTTTCATAAAACCCACTCTTAATTTTATTTATGAGATTAATGGTTTTCTTGTTTTCCATTTAATTAATCTCTCCCTTGATTTTCACAATTTCTAATTTGGTATTTAATTGATGTTGCTTAATTTGTTCTTTTTCTAACTTTTTTAGTTGTATACACAATTCATTAAACTATTCTTTATCTATTTTATTCATATAGGCATGTAAAGATATAAAATTTCCCCTCAAAACTGCTTTTTTTGACATCCCATAAATTTTGGTGTGAAGTCTCATTATTATCATTTTCTTGCATATAATTATTGATTATTTCTATTTTTGCTGTTGGATCCACCCATTATTTAAGATAGTTATTTAATTTCCATTTGCTTCTTAGTTTATCTTTTCCTGACCATATATTAAACTTTTATTGCATCATGGTCTGAGAAGTGTGTATTCATTATTTCTGATGTTCTGCATTTGATTTTAAGCTTTTTTAGTTCCCTACTATATGGTCAAATTTGGTGAAGGTACAATGTCCTGCTAAGAGAAAAGTATATTCTTTTCTAGCCCCATTAAGTTTTCTCCAGAGGTCTATCATATCTAACTTTTCTAAGATTTCATTCACCTTCCTAACTTCCTTCTTGTTCATTTTGTTGTTAAATTTATCTCATTCTGAGAGAGGGAGATTGAGGTCTCCCACTATTAAAATTTTGTTTCTTATTCTCTGGATGTTATACCACTAGGTACATACATGTTTAGTAATGATATAGCTTCATTACCAATGGTGCCTTTTAAGAAGATGTAGTTTCCTTCCCTATCCCTTTTAATGGGATTGATTTTTTCCTTTTACTTTGTCTGAGATTAGGATCTCTACCCCAGAATTTTTTACTTCCACTGAGGCATAATTTCTTTTTCTCCAGCCTTGTACCTTTACCTTGTGTGTATTTTTCTGCTTCAAATGTGTTTCTTGTAAAAAACACATTGTAGAATTATGGTTTTTAATCCATTCTGCTATCTTCTTTCATTTTATGGGACAGTACATCCCATTCACATTTACCATTAAGATTACCAATTCTGTATTTCCCTCCATGCTATCTTTCTCCATTTATGTTTATCTTATTCCTTTTCTCTTATTCCTCCTCACTGAAATTTTGCTACCTTTCCATTGACTTTTCTTTTAGGAATTTAACTTTCAGTTTATTTTCACTTATACTTTCCCTTTCCTTTTATCAGCCCCTTCTTCCCTTATCATTCCCATTCCCTGCCACCACCCCCTTCCCCATAAATTGTTATATTTTTAAACCCAAGTGGGAATATATCTTATTCTCTCACTGGGCAAAATGTATTAATGAACATTTACATTCTCTCTTTCCCTCTATAATTATAATTTTTGTTCCTATTCCCTTGGTGCTCTAATATTATTAATTAGGTATTATCAATCACAGTTCAATTATTTGATTGCTTGATAATCTCCTATTGTCATCAAAATATCATCACAGATTGTTTATTTGATTGATAAGCAGCATTGACTCAAATTGAATCAAATTTTAATTATATTCTTTTTTACCTTACCCCTATTCTGGTATCTTTTAAGCACACAAAATCTTCTTCAGGAGCCAAAGTATTATCCAAAGCATATCATTTCTTGAACTATTTACCTCCCCCCAGGCAAATTTTCTTTCACACTTTACCCTCCTCCCACCCAGGGTACTTACCACCTTGTTAAGTGAACCAAGGCTACTTGTGTCTCTCCATTAACCCCACCTCCCCATCCAGGGTTCTTAACCCCTTGATAATTGATGCACAAGAAGCTGATCTCATTCACTGTAAGTATCTTGAAGAATTCTATGTACTGGGAGGCTCTGGAGATCTCACTGAGAATTTTACAAATGATTGTAAGTAGCAGAGACATTGTCTCAGGTCCTCTCAGTTTATGATGCTTAAAGGTCTCTAAGTATTAGAAGGCTCTGAGGGTCTCACCTGAAAACCTTACAAATGGTTGTAAGTAGCAGAGACACTATCTAAGGTCCTTGCAGTTTATGATGCCTTCATTAGACAAGGTGCTTAGCACCTTGTGATTAAAGTGAGTCAAAGAATAAGGAGACAGTTAAGTTGAAGTTAACACTCCTCCTTTTTTCCCCAGGGCTTTTTTTGTCTTAAACATAGCAATCTGATCTTGGATCCCTTCAATTGAGAGACCACACCCAATTATGCCCATATCCTTTAGGTTCGTTCTCTTCAATTACATTGTACCCTCTAATTTTCCTTTAGTGAACTAAAGTTCTAAAGAATTAGAATTGTTATATCTTCCCTTTTAGGGACTAACATTTGTTTAAAACAATTTTGTTTTTTCAGTTCACTTTTTTATCTTTTTTTATGGAACACTTCAGTCATCTATTTGACGATTGGATTTTCTGTTCAGTTCTGTTTTTTGTGTCAGGAAGTGCTGGAAGTCCTGTATTTCATTCAATTTCCATCTTTTTCCCTGACAGTATATGCTGAATTTTGCAGGGCATTTCATTTTGGGTTGTAATCCCAGGTCCTTAGCTCTCTGAAATATGTTATTCCACTTCTTAGATATGTTATTCCAGTTCTTGCAAACCTTCAATGTTGAGGCTGATAGGTCCTGTGTCAGTCTTATTGTGTTCCCTTTGTATTTGAATTGGGTTTTTTTGATGCTTGAAATATTTGGTCTTTTATTTGAGGATTCTGGAATTTGGCTATTATAGCAATTGGAGTTTTTATCCTGGGGTCTCTTTCTGTTATATTATTATTATTATTATTACATTGTTCTATTAGATTGGGGCAGTTTTCCTTATAATTTCCTGCAAGATGTTTTCCACATTCTTTTGTGGGTCACTTCTGGAATATTTATTGAAACAGAGTTTACTTTAAAAGATTGTTGTTTCCAGGAGGGATGGTAATTCAGGGAAGCCTGGAAAGATTTACATGAACTGATGCAGAGCAAAATGAGCAGAACCAGAAAAAATCATTGTATACCCTAATGGAAACATCGAGGAGATGATCAACCTTGATGAATTTGCTCATTCCATCAGTGCAACAGCCAGGGACAATGTTAGGCCACCTGTATACAGAGAAAGAATTTTGGAGTTTGAACAAGGACCAAAGACTATTACCTTCAATTTAGAAAAATAAAACCCATCATCTTATTATGTAATTTTGCTATCTCTTATATTTTTCATCACATTCAACTGAGATAAGTGTATACCATGGAAATAATGAAAAGACGAAGAGAATGTCTTCTGTGGGGATGGGGGGAGGGAAGCAAGAATGGGGGGAAAATTGTAAAACTCAAAAATAAATAAAATCTTTCTTAAAAAAAAGAAGATTGTTGACTTCTGGCCAAGATGGCAGAGAGAAGACAGACACTTTGATAGTGTTCTTCCTTTGCCCTCAGAAATAACACAAGAGAAACCTCTTAATAGAAAATCCATCAACAAAACCCAAAAAGGGAAACTAGGAGAAGGACACCTATCAAGGTCTGTCTCAGGGGACCGTGGGTGAAAAGAGATGAGAGCCGAGGATCAGTGCTGGGGGAGTCCAGAGGGTCAGTCTCAGCCTTGAAGACTTTGGTGATTGGAAGGTGTAAGATCCAGCTTTAGCTGCAGAGTCTTTGGTCATGGGGAGAAGAGCTATGGGAGGGTGAGTTTCAGCACAGAGTATCAGCCTTGAGAACAACCAGCTGGATCAGGGACCTGAGCTCCATAATTTCAGCAGAGCACTTTGCCCAGAGCAAACAATAAACAGTCCCAACCCCACCCCCTCAGGTTGGCAGAGCTCACTCAACAGAAAGATTAATTCCCTCCCCCAGGGTCCAGCCCAATTTTCAAAGTCAACTTAGACTCTGTTACTGAGTACTTCACTCCAGAGAAAGCAACCAGCACCCCCCCCACTGGTTGGCCCTTGATATTACTAAGCCAAGTGACCAAAGCCTCTAGGATCCACAAAAACAAACCTCTGATTGCCAGTTCCCTCCCTAACACAAGATGAAAAAAGGCCAGAGAAAAGGGGGGCCCATGGAAAAATGCTTAGAAGAGACAGAGCATAATCCAGAGAGATCTAGCACTTCTGGGGAGAATATGAATTGGTCTCCAGCCCAGAAAATTTCCTTAAAGAAATCAGGAAGGAGTTTAAAAATCAGTTAGAAAAAATGGGAAATGAAACTCAAGAGAAAATTAATATGTTTCAAGAGAAAATTAACATCTCGCGACAAGAAAACAAATCCTTGGAAAAACAATTGGACAAATATAAAAGGAGAATAACTCTTTCAGATCTTCAATTGGGCAAATACAAAAAGGAAATGATTCTCTCAAAACTACATTTGGGCAAACAGAAAAGTCCTTCAAAAATAGAATGGACCAACTAGAAATGGAGTTGCAAAAGATAAAGGAAGAAAAATCTACCCCTTCCAAAAAAAGAATGGTACTAGTGGAAGATTTACTGGTGGAAACTAATGACTTCATGAGACAAGATTGCATTAAATACAAAAGATGGAAAAAAATAGAAAAAAATGTAAATACTGCATCTGCAAAACCAATGACCTTGTGAATCGATGGAAAAGGGACAATCTGACCTTCTTGGGAACACTGAAGATAAAAAAATCCTTACAGGATATATTGATGGACAATTGCCCTGTTATCATGGAACCAGAAGGCAAAATAGTTATTGAAAGAATACATCATTCCCCTCCTGAAAAAGATCCTAAAAGGAAAACACCAAGGAATTTTGTGGCCATATTCCTGGATTATCAGATAAAAGAAAAAAATCCTACAAGTAGACAGAAAGAAAAAAATTAAATACCAAGGAGTCACAGTAAGGATTACACAGAACTTGGCTGCATCACCATTAAAGGACTGAAGGGACGAGAATGAGATATTCCAAACATCAAGCGAACTTGGAATACAGCCCAGAGTCCACTATCCAGCAAAACTGAGCGTTCTCTTCCAGGGAAAACGATGGACATTTAATGAAATGGGAGACTTCCAAGATGTCATGATGAAGAGAACAGAGCTAAATAGAAAATTTGGACATCAAGCAGGAGGCTCAAGAGAAGCAAGAAAAGGATAAATAAAAACAAAACTGCTATACAATAAGATGAAATTGGCTATACACCCACTTGGGAGAAAGAGTCTCATAACTCTTGAGAATTGTAATTCTATGTAAGAGAATATACATAGCCAGAAGTGATGGACATTCATAAGTTTTCTGTTATTCAGAAAGAATGATTTAAAAACAATACCTCCTTAAAAAGGGAGGCAGTAAGGAGAAAGGAGGTTGGAGGGAGACTGATATGGTAAATCTCATTATACCAAGAGGTACAAAGGACCTATTGCAATAGAGGGGAAGAAGGGTGGAAGTGAGAACCACCTGAATCTTCATCTCATCGGATTCGGCTTAAAGTTAACTTAGACACACTTAATCAAGTTAAGAAACTTATCTTACCTTCCAAACCTTAAAAGGGGAAAAGGGGAGTAGGGGGACCAAGATGGGGAGAAAAATGGTAACTAACAGAAGGAAGGGAAGAAGGGGGAAAGGGAAAGCAGGAAAAAGGGGAGGTGGTTGATTTAAAAGGGCAAAAACATTGAAGGTGCATGTATTCAGGAACAAAACACTGGGGAATATGGATAAATGGAAAAAAGGGGAAAATACAAAAAGAAGAAAGATAGCATGGTTGGCAATAAAAAGTTAGCAATTATAACTTTGAATGTGAATTGTTTGAACTCTCCCTTTAAAAACCAGAATCCTACAATATGCTGCTTACAAGAAACTCATTTGAAGCAGAGAGAAACACGTACAGCAAAATGAAATGGTTGGAGCAAAATATATTTTGCTTCAGCTGAAGTGAAAAAAAAAGCAGAGGTAGCAATCCTTATCTCAGACAAAGCAGTTGCAAAAATAGATAGCATTAAAAGAAATAAGGAAGGAAACTCTATCCTCCTAAAAGGTAACCTAGACACAAAAATAATTTCAGTACTAAATATGTATGCACCCAATGGGAAAGCAACCAAATTCTTAGAGCAGAAGTTGAAAGAGCTACAGAAAGAAATAGACAGCAAAACTCTACTAGTGGGAGACCTCAACTTTCTACAATCAGATTTAGATAAATCAAATCATGATATAAACACGGAAGTTAAGGAGGTAAATAGATTGTTAGAAAACCTAGATATGGTAGACCTATGGAGGAAATTGAATGGGGATAGGAAGGAATATACACTGATACAATAATTGACCATGAACTAGGTCAAAAAAACCTAATTATCAATTGCAGAAAGGCAGAAATAATGCATACATCTTTCTCAGATCATAATGCAATAAAAGTCATATGCAATACTGGGCCAGGGAGATATAGACCCAGAAATAATTGGAAACTGAATAACCTCATTTTAAAGAATTAGTGGATCCAGCAACAAAATATAGAATGAATTATTTCATCCTTGATAATGACAATAATGATACAACATACCAAACCTATGGGATACACTCAAGGTGACTGTCAGGGGATATATTATATGCTTAAATGCTTAAATGAATAAATTAGAGAAAGAAGAAATCAATAAGCTAAATATGTAACTAAAAAAATTAGAGAAAGCACCAATTAAAACCTCTCCAATTAAAGACAAAATTAGAAATTCTAAAAATTAAAGGAGAAATTAATAAAATTGAAAGCAAGAAAACTATTGAACTAATAAATAAAACCAAGAGCTGGTTTTATGAAAAAAACCCCAATAAAACTGATAGACCTCTGTTCAATATAATTTAAAAAATAGAAAGAAGAAAACCAAATTGCTAGTATCATAACTGAAAAGGGTGAACTCACCACCAATAAGGAAGAAATTAAAGTAATCATTCAGAATTATTTTGCCCAACTCTACGCCAATAAATTTGATAATCTAAGTGAAGTGGATGAATATTTACAAAACTATAAGTTGCCCAGATTAAATTAAGAGGAAATTAAAAACTTAAATAACCCTGTCTCTGAAAAAGAATTTCAACAAGTCATTATTGAACTCCCTAAGAAAAATCTCCAGGGCCAGAAGGATTCACAAGTGAATTCTATCAAGCATTTAAGGAACAGTTGATTCCAATTCTATATTAACTCTTTAGAAATATAGGTTAAAACAGAACTCTGCCTATCTCTTTCTATCACACCAATATGATGCTGATACCTAAACCAGGAAGAGTTAAAATAGAGAAAGAAAATTATAGACCTATCACCCCGATGAATATAGATGCAAAAATCTTAAATAAAATCTTAGCACAATGATTACAACAAGTTACCGCTAGGATAATACGTTATGATCAAGTAGGATTTATCCCAGGAATGTAGGGTTGGCTCAATATTAAGAAAACTGTTAGTATATATTTAATTATATCAATAACACACCTATCAGAAATCATGTGATCATATCAATAGATGCTGAAAAAGCTTTTGATAACGTACAGCACCCATTGCTACCAATGAAAATTCCAAATATTTACTTGAATGAGTTAGAAAAAATTGTAACTAAATTTATATGGCTAAATAAAAAGTCAAGAATTTCCTGGAATTCAATGAAAAAGTGCAAAAGAAGGTGGCTTAGCTTTATCAGTTCTAATATTATATTATAAAGCATCAGTCCTCAAAACTGTTTTCAGCTAAGAAATAGAGTCATGGATCAGTAGAATAGACTAGTTGCAATAGCAGTAAATGATTATAGTAATCTGCTGTTTGATAAACCCAGAGTCCAGCTATTGGGATAAAAACCTCTCTCTTTGATAAAAACTCTTGGGGAAAATTGGAAGTTAGTATGTAAGAAACTTTGATTAGACCAACACCTCACACCCTATACCAAGATAAGATGTAAATGGTTACAGGATTTAGACATAAAAACAATATTATAAGCAAACTAGAAGATCAAGGAGTAGTTTACCTGTCAGATCTATGGAAAGGGAAACAGTTTATGACCAAGGAAGAGACAGAGAACATCATTCAAAACAAACTAGATAATTTTGACTACATTAAATTAAAAAAAGCTTTTGTGAAACGTGCACATTTGAAACGTGCACCCAAGCACCTGCTATTGCCTTGAGAATGAGCCTAGCCGCGGGCTTACCTCTCTCCGAGGTCTTCGGGTGCACTCCGGCTTCCGCCCTGGGGGATGGGAAGGAAGTTCACAGCCACACACGAGCCTGGTTTACAACAGCAGCATCTTTATTCATGAACAGCAGAAAATGGCCCCCCGAACTTTTGCACAGCGCTCTTTTATCCAGTAACCCTTTCTTCCCGGGGTACATGCTCCTCCCAAGTTCCAACCCATGGGCGGAGCCACATCCTGTTAGCGAAGCCGTCCCAGTACCCTATAAGATACCTTACAAGGCAGGTTCAGACTTCCAGGGGTCTCACGGCCCAGGTCATATGACCTTCATGGGTGGCCCCGGTCCAGAGCTTCCCCTTACAATTCCCCCTTTTCGTTAACAACAGGGGGGGTAAAAGGTGACAAAGGAAAAAGGTCTCCTTTGAATCGTTCCAGGGTTATCTTAAGAAAGGACAAAAGGCATTTCAAGAAAACGGGGACAAGGCAGCACAATATTAAAAGTAAAGTAAGAGTAGGCAGGAGAGACTGAAAGAGAGTCGTAGGATTGAGTTTTTTGAGACCCTCTATAATTTTTTCAGCCACATGATTAGGAGTAAGATCATCATATGATGCTTTGTTTATATAGTCGGCGATCTGAATCAATTTTGCAATCTCAAAAGTTATGTTATTCTTATTGAGACCATGAAGGTGAGCCCGTATCTCATTCCATGCAATTTGAGATTCATTATATACAGCTCTTGTTAAGCAAAAGGAGGTGTATCTATAATCACATCTCAGTTTTTGTTGTAATTCTAAAGAATACGCCTTTTCTAACAGGAGGGAAGTGGCTGTCTGTAACTCTACAATAGCAGAGAGCAGTTGCTTATCTATAACAGCTTGATGTTTAAATCCAAGTGAAACATTTTTCATGAGACTATGTAGAGATTGGGCTTGTACAATACTGTTCTGAGCATTAGATATAGATAAAGCCAAAGCAGAAGAGGCCAAAATAGCCTCTACAAGAAGAGTGATCCCTAGTACAACACAACTCACACATCTTTTCTTTCTTCTAAGAGTAGATAATTGATTTCGCAGAGTATCTAAAATCTCCTCACCTTTGTTAGGGTACCAATGTTCCTCTTTTACCACCGTAAAGGCGTAATGAGGTCTTGTTACAATATATACCTTCGAGTCTAGAGGAAGGGAACCATTCAGGCAGGTAAAAAGCTTGCAGCTAACACAGGTGAGGTTATAAACTGATGTTGATGCGTGATGTTCCTGGATAGAGGAAGCATTACCTGGATCCACCATGAACAAAAACCTATTTCCCACACAAACAGTGCCAGACAATGCAATGTTATTAGTCACATCAGGCACACCTGTCACTTCAGGCATCCCTTGAACAGCTACACCACCTATTGCGGCTATCACCTTTTCCAATCCTGCTACTGTAGTACTGCTTGGGGAATGAATATATGTCGGTAAGGGATACCCAGGAGATTCCTGATCTGGAATGTACTCAGAGGTGTAGTGACAAGACGTCAATGCCTCTGAGTGATTGTAATAGCGGACAGTAGTCTTTGCACATTGATGAGTATGGCATGGTGTGTAAGGCAGAAAACCTGGAAATCTGGCTAATTTTGTCAAATTTCTCTTGGCGTTTAGGTCACAGAAAGGGTAAGGTAATGCAGTAGAAGCAGTTGACCATGTCTGGTCAGGGTTGTCAGGGTCTAATACCCAATTATATAAATGAAATCGTCTAGGGTTCCCCTTATCCCCTAGAACCATAAGTTTATTTCTCAGGTCTGGGCACCAATTGGGACTGGAACTGTTTTCTGCATAAGTGAAGTGCCACCCCGTTATTTGACCAAATCCCCTCGACCCACTTATGTACACAAAATGGAAGTCCATATACGAGTCCTGTGAAGTTGAACCCTTCAAATGAATCAGTGTCTTGTTTTAACACAGGTTGACCTGAACCAGGAAACATTAATGACAAGTTCCCATACAGAAGAAACTGAGGCATAGGGTCAGTCCAAGATAGAGCTTTCAGCCATGGTGGAGAGGGGATGAAAGCCCAATACTTTTGATCAGTAACCATCATTCCAATTGTCGCGCCTAAGTTGGCGAACAGCATCGTCAAACCCAATGTCATTTCAGTCCTTTTTCTGCACACCTGTAGCCTCCTTTCTCATCTCAGTCTTGCTCGTTTCAGTCCTCTCTGTCCTCTCCTTGTCTTTCTGCGCCGTAGTGACTTCTCGGACCCATTTGATTGGCACCCAGACTTCTTCTCCATCTGGTCCATCTTCGGGCTGTATGGATAGAAAACCCTGTCCTCTGAATCGTACTATTCCAGGGCCATGCCAAATACCCTCATGATCTTTCCAGTACACTTTTGTGCCTGGAATACATATAGTAGGGGGTGTGTGAGATTTTTGCCATATCTGTGCCCTGTGACTGTGGATGAGTAAAAAAGACCATGGCAGGAACCAAACCCTCCTCAGAAATGGATAAAAAATTATGGGTATAGAGGGCTTGTGCCAGGCGTGCCTGCAGAGAATTCTTTATGCCCGGGGAAATTCCCCCTTTTTGTTTTTCAAGAAGGGTCTTTATAGACCTGTTGGCACGTTCTACTATGGCTTGGCCAGTAGGATTATAGGGAATACCAGTGATATGTCTTATAGAAAATTCAGAGCAAAACTGTGTAAAGGCATGTGATTTATAGGCTGGACCATTATCAGTTTTTATAGCTTCGGGAACCCCGAAAGAGGAAAAACAAGTAAGAAGATGGATAATAACTGACCTCACTGTCTCCTTAGGTTGGACAGTGGCCATAATGAATTTGGAGTATGTGTCCACACATACATGTATCAAATATCTAGTATAGTGGGTTACATCCATTTGCCAGAGTGCATTAGGGTAGGCACCCCTGGGGTTAACAGCCATTTCCTTAGGTCTGGGAAAAAAGGGACACAGGCAGAGCATCTTTTTACTATAGCTCTGGCCTGCTCTCGAGAAAGGCCAAAGAGATGTCTTAATGATCTGGCAGATAAGTGGTATTTAAAATGTGCCATAGAGGCTTCCTTCTGCAACGGGCAAAGTAAAGCTTTGTCAACGACGTCATTTCCTGCAAAAATAGGACCAGAGGAGGACACATGTGAACGGACATGAAGAACATAGACAGGAGAGGTCCTTTGCAATAGTAAGGTCTGAACTTTGTAGAGCAGAGGGGAAATAGCAGAAGAGCGAAGATTGAGCTGAGCTTCAGGAAGATTGTGAAGAGAAATAGCACAGTAGAGGCTATCCGTGATAAGATTAAAGGGTTCATGTTGTAATAGTTGTAGAGCAAAGATTATAGCTTGAAGTTCATTTTTCTGAGCAGAAGAATATTCAGTTGGGAAAACTTTCAAGATTTTTCTGGAAGGAACATAGACAGCTGCCCGGTTCTTTTTTGTAGCATCAGTAAAAACATTAGGGCCTTCCACAGGGGACAGAGCTATAACAGATGGGGGACGTGACAGTGGAAGTAAAGTCCATCCCCGAAGGGGAGGTGGTAAAGGAAGCGAAACAACAAAGCAAAGGCAGAGTAGAGAAGCCCACTCGGGGATTTCTTCTGAAAACGAGCGTAAAGAAAGCTCCGAAGCAGCAAGATTTAGAACAGGATATCGACCATACAAGAGTAAGGAACGTTCTGCAATAGAGAGGAAAAAGTTGGCTAGCATTTTCCATTTATTTGGTAAAATGCGTTTTTGTTTCTCAGGATAGAGCCACTCCAACACCCCATGCATTTGGTATAGACAGCCAATCGGGGTATCATTCATTAAAATGGTGGCATATATGGGCTCTTTTGGATCCTGTAGAACCACAACCGATGTAATTTTTTCTAAAATACTATCCATCTGTTTTTTGGCCAAAGGAGTCAAACTCCTAGGGGAATTCAGTGATGAGTCCCCTCTCAAGATATCATAAAGAGGATGCATCTGGGAATCTGGAATAGGAATTACTGAGCGCATCCATTGTATAGCTCCTATTAATTTTTGAAAATCATTTAAGGTTTTCAGTCCCTTTAAATTTATTTTTGGAGAAACACGGGTGACAATGTTTCCCTCTAATATATGCCCTAGGTAATTGTACGGTTGTGTAAGTTGAATTTTTTCTGGCGCCACCTGTAGTCCGTAGAGCTGTAGAGCATCAGTAACCCTTTGTAATATTTGCAATGTTTGTTGGCGTTGGGGAGCAGCTATAAGTACATCATCCATATAATGTATGATTGTAACCTGTGGCTCTGAATCTCTTATAGGTTTTAAAATATTATGGACATATTGTTGGCACAAGGTGGGGCTATTAGCCATCCCCTGGGGAAGGACACAAAATTGGTATCTTTCAAAGGGTTCTTGGAGATTTCTAGAAGGGACTGAAAAAGCAAATTTATCTCTATCTGAAGGATGGACAGGTATGCTATAAAAACAATCTTTTATATCAATCACAGCCAGGTGAGAATCCTTCGGTATGGCTGTGGGGCTGGGCAGTCCTGGTTGTAAAGGACCCATAAGTACCATAGCTTCATTGACTTTTCTAAGATCAATGAGCATCCTCCATTTGCCTGTTTTCTTTTTTATAACAAATAAAGGTGAATTATAAGGACTTAAAGAGGGTTCTATTCTCTTAGACTGAAGTAATTCTGCTACTATATCTTTTAAAGCAGTGAGCTTTTCAGGCGTTAAGGGCCATTGATCAACCCACACAGGGGTTTCTGTTTTCCATTGGATAGGGGGACAGCTCACTTGTTCAATGACCCCAACAAGTTTAAATGTTCAGGGGTGGTCACATGCAAATTTAGTGCTGAAATGAGGTCTCTTCCCCATAGTGCATAGGACAATCCTGTAATTTGCAATGGTTTAAAAAGTCCTGAATGTCCTAGACAAAACCACTGTAGATATCTTGCAGATCGCAGGGCACCTTGGCTGCCTCCCACCCCCAAAATCGTTATTGGATCTGCTAGAGTCGGCCAATCACCCCATTGATCTATATTGATACAAGAATTATCTGCCCCTGTATCTATCATCCCCACGACCTTTTTTCCCTGTACCATTACTTCTAACATAGGTCTTGCCAACTCTATCTTTGTACACCAATTGATATTTACTTCATGCCCGCCTTGTAATCTTGTCCCCTTGGCTAGAGGTTTCCCTGGGTCAATCGGAATTGGGATATTATGTAAGTTTGAAACAAGAATAGTCTTCTTATTAGCCAGAATAACTTGAGAAGGGACATTTAGGAGGTGGTTAGTTTCCAAACCAGTTACCAATCTATCATAAGGTTGTCCCTCTATTTCTATTTCCTTATGAGAGTACGGTTCTGTGAGAAGGGTTGTGTGACTACTAGGGTATATAAAGGCCATTGAGTCTTGCTTTATTTGTTTCACTGTGTTACTAGTATCTTGCAATCGGGTTTGAGAGTCCTGGTTCCCAGTACCTTGTGCCCTGTGCCTCGTGCCCTGGTCCTCTATTGTGTTTGTTGTGCGGGGCCTCTCTTGTGAAAAGGGAGGCCCCTCCCCCCGTTTCCCTGAAGGGTCCCCTTCTTTGCTCGGCAATCTTTCGCAATATGTCCCACCTTGCCACAGTAAAAACATCTAATAGGCCTTTTCACTTTGCATTGTCCTTTGAAATGCCCAAGTTGGCCACATTGAAAACATCTTTTTTGAGTAACTACCATAACACTCTTCACTGTGTTAGCCAATTCAGCAATGGCACTTTGTGAAGTGTTAGCCGTGTTGGCCAATTCAGCAATAGCGCCTTGCATAGCTTGTACAGGATCATTGATGGGGGCATCTATCAATTTATCCAATATTTGATCTATAGTCGCATCCTTTCCTAAATTCCCAATAAGTTGCTGATATGCGGGCCTTAATCCCTCTCTAACCAATTGAGTAGTAAGCATTTCAGCCCCCGGTCCTGTGCCCATGGTTCTTTTTACTGTTTCAATGACCCTGCTTAAGAAATCTGCAGGGTTCTCGTTTGGCCTTTGTTTCAAATTTGAAAACTTTTCCCTCATTTTCCCTGGAGGATCCAGGCGAGACAAGGCCTGTGACCATATATATGTAACAGCATCCCTAAGAGGTTTGTCATAATTTATTTGTTGGTCAGGGTTAGAAAAGGGACCTTCACCCATGGCCAGATCAAAATTGCGCTGTTCCTGCCCAGGGATGTGCATTCCCTTCAGATATTTTTCACACTCCCTACGAACAAGTACTACATATGTAACATACTGTCCGGGGGATAAGACTGCAGACATAATTTCCTTCCAATCATTTGGAGTCCAAGGAGTAGTCATGGTAGCATTAGTAATTAACTGCCTAACATAAGGAGAAGCAGGACCATACTCATTAACAGCTCTCTTTATCTCTTTAATCAGTAGGAATGGTAGTGGTTTGTGTTCAGCTATTTCATTCCCTTGGGGGTCATAGCTAATCTCCAAGGGACATAAAACTGGCGGAAAGCCCCACTCTTCCAAATCTGGCCTCTCTCCCTCTTCAACTGCTACTCTAATGCTCTTTTTCAAAACACTCTCAGGTTCTGTCATAGTTGGCTTCATAGAAAACGTTAGTTTCTGAGTACTCTTAGGTTCTGTCTTAACTGGTTTCGCGGAAAATGTCAGATAAGTTCTCCCTTTCGAAGAGGTGCCTGAACCAAGGGGAGTTGGATGAAAAAGGGAATTAGAAGTAGGGAGAGGCGCATCCCTTATCCGTAAAGAAGTAGAAGTTCTCACTGGAGCAATAATATTTTCGCTCACTAGATGGCGCTCCGACCCTAAGTTTACATTCTTTAATTGGGTCTCTGCCTCTTTCTCCGACCCTAAGTTTACATTCTTTAATTGGGTCTCTGCCTCTTTGTACTCCCTGCGCCATGATCCCACTTCCTCCCCCAGGTTTTTCCCACGGGAACGCAACTGTTCCCCATGCAGTCTCGAGCCCCCACTATGGGCCATATCCTCCCTGAAAACTGTTTTAGATCTATCAAAACAGGCTATCTCTTCTCTGGGAGTTCTCTCACTGTCCTGAGTCCGCTGCAACTCCTTCCAGGGGTATAACTGAGTCTCTTTCTCTTCTACCTCTTCATAACTACACTCAGATTGATCATCTCTTTCTGACCCACACAAGGAAGGTCCTACCTGGCATGAGCACGGCACTTTCACCTTTATTTCTTCTGGTTCTTCTAACAATGTGCTAATGACCTTATAGAATTTAAAGTCCATGGGGGTAACAAATTCAGGTTCAGCCTGGTGATATGAGCTCATTTGCTGTCCTACTACCCTCCAACCTTTGCCATCAATTCCCGAATGTTCCACCCACGGGGAAATAACAAATAACTTTTCCACAAATTCCTTGCATTGCCTTAGGTGGGGTTTTAACCCATTCTTTTTACATAATTTGTACAGTTTGCAAGCTAAAACTCCCTTTTCTTCAGGCTCCACCACCGGAAGACTAATATTCTTCCCCATCTTGAATATATATTCAAGACTGTGTGTGGCTCCTCTTAACTAGACCAGCTAGCTAAGGTCGGCTACGACTCAGATTCTCCTCAGCATGCAGTGCTTTCGTGTCCCTGTGCGGGCGCCATGTGAAACGTGCACATTTGAAACGTGCACCCAAGCACCTGCTATTGCCTTGAGAATGAGCCTAGCCGCGGGCTTACCTCTCTCCGAGGTCTTCGGGTGCACTCCGGCTTCCGCCCTGGGGGATGGGAAGGAAGTTCACAGCCACACACGAGCCTGGTTTACAACAGCAGCATCTTTATTCATGAACAGCAGAAAATGGCCCCCCGAACTTTTGCACAGCGCTCTTTTATCCAGTAACCCTTTCTTCCCGGGGTACATGCTCCTCCCAAGTTCCAACCCATGGGCGGAGCCACATCCTGTTAGCGAAGCCGTCCCAGTACCCTATAAGATACCTTACAAGGCAGGTTCAGACTTCCAGGGGTCTCACGGCCCAGGTCATATGACCTTCATGGGTGGCCCCGGTCCAGAGCTTCCCCTTACACTTTTGCACAGACAAAACCACTGTAATAAGATCAAAAGAAATTTAGTAATTTGGAAATTTAGTAAATTGGAAAACAATCTGTATTTCTTATAATGGACTTATTTCTAAATATACAGGGAAATGTCAAATTTTCAAAAAAAAACCCAAGCCATTCCCCAATTGACAAATGGTCAAAGGCTATGTAAAGGCAATTTACAGATAAGGAAATCAAAACAATCCATAGTCATATGAAAAATTGCTCCAAATCATTACTTATTAGAGAAATGAAAATTAAAGCATCTTTGAGATATCACGTCACACCTCTCAGACTGGCCAATATGACCAGAAAGGACAATGATCAATGTTGGAAGGGATGTGGTACATCTGGGAAACCAATATATTATTGGTGGAGCTGTGAACTTATCCATACTTTATGTAGAGAAATTTGGAATTATGCCCAAATGGTAACAAAACTGGAATACCACTACTGGGTCTATACTCTAAAGAGATGACAAAAAAGTGTAAAAACATCACTTGTACAAAAAAATTTATAGCAGCCCTGTTTGTGGTTGCAAAAAAATGGAAATTAAGTGAATGTCCTTCAATTGAGGAATTGCTTAACAAAATCTTGTAAATGTATGTCATGGAACATTATTGTTCTATGAGAGTTCTATTAGAAAACAGGAGGGATGGGAATTCAGGGAAACCTGGAAAGATTTGCATAAACTGATGCTGAGCGAGATGAGCAGAACCAGAAAAAGCATTGTACACCCTAACAGCAACATGGGAGCAATGATCAATCCTGATGGACTTGCTCATCCCTTCAGTGAAACAACCAGAGAGAATTTTGAGCTATCTGCAATGGAGAATACCATCTGCAACTAGAGAAAGAATTATGAACTTTGAACAAAGACCAAAGTCTATTACTGTCAAATTAGGAAAAAAGCATTATATTATTATGCAATTTTACTATCTCATATTTTATTGTTCTTCCTTAAGAATATGATTTCTCTGTCATCACATTCAACTGAGTTCAATGTATAACATGGAACCAATGTAGACACTAACAGAATACCTTCTGTGGGGGTGGCAGGAGGGAAACAAGAATGGGGGAAAAATTATAAAAGTCAAAATAAATAAAATCTTTTTCTAAAAAAAATTAAAGGGTGAGGCAGCCAGGTGAATGGAGAACTGGCCCTGGAGTCAGGAGTACCTGAGTTCAAATCCAACCTCAAACTTAATAATTACCTAGCTATGTGACTTTAGGCAAGTCATTTATTCTCATCAACTTGCAAAAACAAAAATAAATAAAGAAAATAAATTGGTTATATAGCACATTACTTACTATCATGGTGGGGGAGGGAAAATGGGGAACTGGAAAAACATGAAGCTCAAAATTGTACAGAAAATGAATGTTGAAAACTAAGTTTATATGCATTTGGAAAAATAAAATTAAATTTAAATAACTGAAAAAAAAAGATTGTTGTTTCAAGCCATTCTCCAATTGACTAATGGTCAAAGGATATGCAAAGACAATTTACAGATGAGGAAATTAAAGTGATCCATAGTCATATGAAAAATTGCTCTAAATCACTACTTATTAGAGAAATGCAAATTAAAGCATCTCTGAAGTACCACCTCCAACCTCTCAGACTGGCCAATATGACCAGAAAGGACAATGATCAATGTTGGAAGAGATGTTGGAAATCTGGGACACTAATATATTGTTGGTTTTGATGTGATATAATTTGGAATTATGTCCAAAAGGCAATAGAATTGTTCATACCACTTGATCTAGAATTACCACTACTGGGTCTATACCCTGAAGAGATTATGAAAAAGGGTGAAAACATCACTTGTACAAAAATATTCATAGCAGCCCTGTTTATGGTGGCAAAGAATTGAAAATTAAGTGAATGTCCTTCAATTGGGGAATGGCTTAACAAACTGTGTTATATGTATGTCATGGAACATTATTTTTCTTTTAGAAATCAGGAGGGATGGGAATTCAGGGAAGATTGGGAGGATTTGCATGAACTGATGCTAAGTGAGATGAGTAGAACCAAGAAAACATTGGACACCCTAACAGTAACATGAGGGTTTTGATCAACCTTGATGGACTTGCACTTATTCCATCAGTGCAGCAATAAGAGACAATTTTGGGCTATATTCAATGGAGAATACCATCTGTATCCAGAGAAAGAATTGTGCAGTTTGATCAAAGACCAAAGACTATTACTTTCAATTTAGGGGAAAAAAATCCCGTTATCTTATTATGTAGTTTTTTCTATCTCTTATACTTTAATTTTCTGCCTTAAGAATATGATTTCTTTCTCATCACATTTAACTTAGATCAAAGTGCACCATAGAAACAATGGTAAAGACTAACAGACTGCCTTCTGTAAGGGGTAGGGAGAGGGAAACAAGTATAGGGGAAAAATTGTAAAACTCAAAATAAATGAAATCTTTCTTTTAAAAAAAGTTTGTCAGAAAACTTTAGAAAAACAAAGGCCATGAAAACTCTTTACAATGTTGTTTGAAGTATTTGCTATAGGTTTATTATACAGTAGAAAACAAATTTAGTGACCCTGTAGCCTGTGTTGGGGATCAATGGAGCAAAGCCAGGAATGATAACCTCCTCTACAAATTGTGGCCATTATCAATAACCAGAAAATCAATTTATTTAAATTTGGTTGTAGGCCATAAATGGACATTTTCAATTCTATCCCAATATGTAGTAGCAAAATATTGAGAAAAGTATCATCATTTTTACAGAAAGAGCTTTGAAACCCTATTGTAACCTGTACTATCATGATGCTTTTTGAGAAAGTAAAACCAAGGATCCTGATTGAGGAGATCATTTGCAGAGGCAGACAGTGGTAACAAATGAAGAGACAAACTATAGTAGCAAATGCTTGGAAAGGCCATTGTAGGGAACAATTGCTGAAACCCCTAGAAACTACTAAACACTACTGAAAAGGCAGTGTGAATAAGAGTGACTGATGGTGGAAACAGGTGATGAAAGTCACTATGGGGAGCAGCTTATTCTAAGAGTAACTTCTGAGTGCTGCCACTGGGAGTGCTAATAGGAAAAAATTTTGAGAGAACAGCATAAGCAGAAGCAAGAGAATATCAGGCTAGAAAAACATCATTGCTATGAAGGGTTTATTTTTTCTCACACCCCCAAGAGGGATAGAGGATTCATCCCTCC
The DNA here is from genome assembly GCF_037893015.1 of Macrotis lagotis. Classification (NCBI taxonomy): domain Eukaryota; kingdom Metazoa; phylum Chordata; class Mammalia; order Peramelemorphia; family Peramelidae; genus Macrotis; species Macrotis lagotis. The sequence goes on from NC_133665.1 coordinate 34,338,809, forward strand.
TTGATCTAGTCCTTTGCTTTATGATGGATATTATTATCTCTTTCTTACATTTCCCTCAAGAATCTTGGTATAAGTAGATGTTAGTTTCCAAGTTGAAATGAAAACTGTTTCTAAGAGTTAGTTTTGAACTGACAATGTGGTACAGACCATTTATATTCATTTTTAAAACCATGACATTACATTCTCTTACCTTCATCAGTCCCCTATATGTATTGTTACCTCTATTCATTGAGAGCAAAAAAAAAATTCTTGCATTTGCATCTGTATTCCCAGGGCTTCATTTGACATAATACATGCTTTTTATTCTTTTATTTTCTAATTTTTGGTAATGAAATTTAAGATATATTACCACTAAAAGAAAAGAACCTAAAGGTATAAAATATATATGCAGCTCTTTTAATGGTGACAAAGAATTGGAAATTGAGAGGAATTCCATCAATTGGTAAATGGATGAACAAGTTGTTGTATATGATTGTGATGGAATATTATTGTGCTAAAAGAAATGATGGCAAGGATTAACCCTATTGTCTTGCAAAAACCTAAACAAATTTTAAAGCTTGTTTTTACATGTAATTGTGGGAGTATAAATATTTAAATATTAAAAGATTAGTCTCTCTAACTGCTTAATGAAATGAGGCAACATTAGTTGCCTAGTAATTAGAAGGGTGAGGTGGTTTAAAATTGAAAAGAAAAAAATACCTGAAGCATGAGGTCAAAATATAGCAAGTACTTAGGTCAGGCTTGCATCAGAGGTTCTCCTTATTGAAATGATATGCTTTTAATATCAGCTTTGATTTTGGATGACCAGAGTTAAGCAAATTTCAAATAGAGATTTGATATGAATTACTGGACTAAGCTGGACATGGACGAAGTTAAAGTATAAAGTATTTTTCGTCTTTTTCCCTCCCCTCCTTGTCTGTTTCCAGAATTGTTCTTACCAGATCTATTTCCTATTTGGCCAAGTAAGAATAGATTATTTTTTTGTCTTTTCCCATTATTATTACAATACCTGTCAGGAGAATGAATATGCTGTGCCATTTCGTTCTCATTACAATCCTAATATTGTCACTGGAAATAACTAATGTGCTTTTTCTATTGTTACAAGCTTTGTTACATGAGTGATACAGAACTAACATTCCTTATCTCATTATATAGTCCCATTCTGTTTGCAAAGTGCCCAGCTCAGATAAAAATTAGCTTTGTGCTTAAGTTGTATTCATTCTGCAAAGTAGTAATATTTCAAATACACTATGGTGAGATTTCCCTGTTTTAAGTTCAGATGTGCTAGGTTTTGTGTGAGGTAGAGAAGAACTTACCGATGGTAATTTATACACATTTAAAAGGATTGAGTCTGCCTATAATTGAAGACAGTTCATTTTTATAAAAAGGAATGAGACTAGAGAGGAAAAAGATCACACAATATATTGAAGATTTTACCCTTGTGAGATCTCATGGGTGTGTATGTTTAATGTCTTTTTAAAATCCCTGATTCACAGAACATATAATGAAAAATGAACCAATTAAAGGTGGCAGTACCACCCCATCTTTACCCCCATTATTGTGTAGAACAGATTATAGAGGTACTGGTAGATGGCAGTGGTACTTGTGAGCAAGAAGAGCCTGCAGTTGATCCCGACAAAAGAAATGCAAATTGTCCATCATTACCTCTTATTTGAGCCCTAGTTAAGTGATTCCTCATTTTTGATATTTCTGCTTGGCTCCTAGTTTCCCATTTGACTAGATTTTTCTGACCTGGTTTCTTGATTTCTGCTTTGATTGATTTCCTAGTTTTTGAATCTCATTGACACTTAATGTTTGATTCATATTTTTTAGATTCTGTCTTTCTGGACATAGGCTTTTTTCTTACTAATGGCTTTCCTTAAGCATTATACCCCAATAAGACACAGTATCTCTGAAGGTTTTCCTTTTATTTGAAACTTTCCACATCATTTTGATTGTGAATCCTTCCTCTGCCTCTTAATATTATAAAATTAATGTATATATAAAACATATCCTATATAATATTTTTATAAATGAACTTGCACTCATGTATATAAACTCATAAATTTAAGGGTCCATAATGAAGCAACTGATGGTCAGTAGAAAGAATGTTGATTTTTGAACCTGGAGTCAGGAGGACCTGAATTCAAATACGAATTCAAGCATTTTAGTTATATGATTCTGGGCATGTCATTTAAACTCCGGATGCTCTAGTTTGCTTAATTCTTAAATGAGGACAATAATTGCACACATAGCTATCAGTGTTGTGAGTATCAAATGAGATAGTACTTGTGAAAATACACTTAGCATAGTTACTGGCTATGCTAGGAGATAATATTTATTGTCTTCCCTTCATAGCAATGATTAAAATAATTCACTTCTTATCTTACTCTATGTACCACCTAAAGAATTCCTATTTACATTATAGGAAAATCCAAGTTTGTATAAATACAGTTTTTAACAAATATGTATATACTTTTTTATGTATGGAACATTTTAAAGAGAAACTCCTGATGATAGAATATACTTTATGCTTCTCAGAGAATTGTGAGATCAATTGATACCTTGAGTTTACATTGTGAGCAGAATGGGGTAGTTTCCTCTAGAGGCTTTCCCCTTAGATGAATAAAGTCTAATTGTTATTATAACTTATATTTTTCAAGAAGTCACATTAGAGAGATTTGAAAAATGATTTCCAAATTAAATACATATAATTGCTATGCTGGAGTGGAATATATTATACAGACATTAAACCTGTGCTGATATTAGTCTTCTTTATAACAAAGTTAAACATTAAAAAATGATTCCCAATAACTTCCCAACAACTCCACCCTCTCCTTCATATGGTCATTATAATCCTTTTATATAACAAAAACAACAATTAAGAAAAGCAAACCAACATCTTAACTGGACCTGGACGTTATAGGTATCATTCTTTGCCTAAAGTCCAACACTTCTTCAAAGGAAGAGGAAAATAGTTTCACAAGCAGTTTTACGGAGTCATGATTATATGATTCCACATAAAAAGGAACTTTTATAAATGCTTTCTATTTCATCTCAATTTTGTTTTACTTTTTATTATTTATTGGAACCATTGTGCATTTTAATTTCTTGGTTCTGCTTTCCTCACTCTGTATCAGTTCATATAGATCTTGCCATTTTCTATGAATTCTTCATTTTTTATTTTTCTTATATTTCAATAATAATGTTTTACATTCCTATAATCAAAATTTGTTTGACTATTCTCTAAATCACTGGGGAATCTTTATTATATTTTTGATAACATAAAAATAGAGCCCTTTTTTTAGAGTAGCATGTAAAACTGCTCCCCACATGAAGAATGTTTTATTTTCCTAATATTGAATAAATGACCAAACCTCTCACAAACTCCATTCTTCTTAATGCGCTTTCTGAGGTGCAATCTTACTGTTAAAACACGGGCATCAATAAGCAATAGCATCTTTTAACATCCTAATAGCAGGACAAACTGGAGTTCCAACAATTATTCTCAAGATCTATATGAGCACAGAATATAGATTTTAGTGATTTGAAGATGCCATTCCTCAACATGGATACTCAATTCAATACATCAATCATTAGATAAAATGATTAAATTGATCCTCCCTAAACTTGAACTCAGGATTTGATGGAGTCCAGATGTTTATGCACCATTGCTTGGGATCACTAAGCTGCCCTTTAGTTTAGGGATAGAGCTGTTAGGGAAATTAGCACCCAAATAAGACACAATACTGAATGCCTCTTGGCAAACAGCTGCATCTATAATGACAATCTAGCCACTGGAGGAAATACTAAAGAAGCAATCCTCTAATCTAAACCATCTGGCCTCAGAAAGAGAACCCAAATCAGAGCAAAGAAAGCAGCTGTGGAAAAGAGAGACTAAGAATGAAGCAACAGCTTAAAAAAAAAACACCTTGACTGGTATTGATTGGCACATTGCTTATCAGGCAGGGATTTCTGAGTGACCAGTGGAATCTGTTCCATTAAAACAGAGTGAAACAACATTATTCATATTAACAGATTTTTCTGTGAAAAGAAAATAAGTTCTTGGAATATCATTAAATAATCAGAAAATGAGAAAAAAAATCACTTAAGGTTGGAGGAGAAAGGGGAAAGAGGCAGAAAAGGAGAAGGATAAAGAGGAGGAAGAAGAGAAGGAGGGGAAGGAAAAGGAAGAGGAGGATGAGAAAGAACTTTTTATTGTTTTTCAGCTTCTTTAGTAAAAAATGACTTTTCATGACCCTATTTGGAGTTTTCTTGACAAATAAAGTTTGACATTCCTTTTTCAACTCATGAGGAGCTGAGGTAAAAAGTTAATTGACTTGTCCAGGGTTACTCAGCTTGTAAATATCTGAGGCCATTGAACTCAGGAAGAATAAGTCTTTCGGACTTCAGGTCTAGTACATTATTCATCTAATTGATGCTAAACTGAATGTGAATAGATTAATAATCCTCAAGTGAAAAGAATTCACAGGTTATACAATTATCAAATTAGGATCATAGAATTTAGCATTGGAAGGAAATTGAAAGATTATATATTTTAAAATTAATGATTTGGTTCTTCTCCTGTCATATACACACACATACTGAGAAGCATTTCCCATTTGGCAATTATTATGCTCACATTTAGAAAATGGATTTGTTAGTTTTTCCTTGAGAGGTCCAAGGGTATTCTATCCCTTGTAAGTTCTTTCTTTCTTATACTCACCCCTCATTATTCAACATTCACTTCTCAAACTCTCTTAACTAATTTGCTTTCCATTTTCTCTTATTTTAATTTTCCTTTTTGGAGACTACTTTATATTGCATGTAACACACTGAAGGCTAACATCACAATTACTATCTTATTCCTTCATCACAAATATGCTGCTATGCTAGATTTATTAGCCACCATCAAATCTCATTTGTGACTAGCATCTTGCCTCAATTTTCTCACATGGATTCTTAGTCTGAGGTCCATGAATATATTTTAATTGTATTTAAAGATAATTGATTTTCCTTGTAATTCTATGAATTTAAAAAGTATTCTGAAAACAGGCACATAAGCTTCAAAATTCTGCCAAAGGGCTTATTGACATACAGAAGGTCAAGAAATCTGTTCCAATACTTTTTATTCCTTTTGATGACTTAGGAGTATCATAAACAACCTTTGAATGTGAATATGGAAAAGGGCTTGTCTTTGGTTCTCTTCTCTTAAATCACTGACATTTCCCAATGTATTGAAGTTTGGGAGGATTCCTTTCCTCCTTTAGCCAGAGAACCAAACATTAAAGCACAGAAGATGGAAAAAAAGGGGAAAAATGATCAGCAAAACTAATAATCACATCAACCAAATTAGACATCTTAATTAATATCCCATATATGTAACTCTCCATTTCTGTTAAGAAGAGATGGAGGTATTTTTATGTCTTTTCTTTAGAGTCAATCATCATTGTATTTTCCAAGAATTCAAATTTCATCATTTTGTTCCTGTTGTCCTCATATACACTGTTGTAGCCACTGAAGATTTTGTTTTTCTGGTTTTGATTTCATTTCACATCAGTTTATATGCAATCCCAATGTTTCTCCATTTTATTGTTAATCATAATTTCTTACATAAAAATAATATTCCATTATATCCAGGTAAAGCATACATGTACAACATGTGTAAATAATTCCCAATTTATGAATATCTACCCACTTTTCCTTCTAGGATTTTACAAAAATGTTTTAATATATCTTATGTTGCTTGCATTACATGTATTGATACATCTGTCTGTCTATCTATCCATTGACGTCCTTGGGGTTATTCAAGCCACAAGATCTCTAGATCAAAAAACAATGGACATTTTAATCCATTTCTTTAAATAATTCCAAATTTATTTCCAAAATAGTTGGCCTAAATCACATCTGGAGTAACAGCCCATTACTTTATCTGTCTCAGCCCTCAAATCTTCTGCCTCCCAAAAAAAGTTTGTAGTGTTTTACTTGACATTCAAATCTCCATATCCATAGTAGTTGATAACCATTTTCTTACATCAATACCCTCCATGCACTTTACATTGCAGCCTAATTGCCTTATCTCAGAGTCCCAAAATGAAACATATCATTTATTCCACACCTATTTATTGAGTGTTTACTATTTAGAGCTGTATGAATATTCAGGGAAGTCTTGTGGCTCTGGCATAAGGCTTTTGAACTTCGATTGCTCAAGAAGTCCTGGGATCCTTAATGTCATGAAAATTAATCTTTCTGAATTCAACACAATCCCACAGGATCAGGTTCACATACTTGTCAAAAGCTTTGAAGGTGAGGTGGCTAGATGGCGCACAGTGGATAGAGCACTGGCCCTAGAGTCAGGAGTACCTGAATTCAAATATGACCTCAGACACTTAATAGTTACCTAGCTGTTGTGGCCTTGGGCAAGCTACTTAACCCCATTTGCCTCACAAAAACCTAAAAAAAAAAAGCTTTGAAGGTAACAATGAAGATACAGTCATTCTGCAGAATTTATCTCATCTTGTAGTTGATGTGCTGCTCTTATTTACTATCATAGTGCCAGTTACAAAGTGCCCCAACTGGGAGGGAAAAAAGCCTACTTGGGCGCTGCAAACACAAGTTGTTCTAGAGGCTCCTTTTTCAGGGGACTATAAAGAAAGAGGATTTTTAAAGTGGGCCAAACCTGAGTTGACTGAAAAACTGATCATGATTTCAGAAAGAACTATTCATGAGTTCAGCCAAATGTTCATTGCCTAAGGTATGATTCCCAAATCACTAAGGATTATAAAATTGCTAAAAAAAATTATGTCAAAGGATCTTCAATAACAATCTAATTTGAGACTGGATTGTTCTTGATTATAGCTCCAAATTACATTTGCTGCTAAAGATAGTCTTTGACTTTCACAAATATCCTGGTGTAGTGACACACTTATTTTTTTTTTAGGTTTTTGTAAGGCAAACGGGGTTAAATGGCTTCCCCAAGGCCACACAGCTAGGTAATTATTAAATATCTGAGACCGGATTTGAACCCAGGTACTCCTGACTCCAGGGCTGGTACTTTATCCACTACGCCACCTAGCTGCCCATAGTGGCACACTTATGCTAGAGGAATGTGGAATTGTTTACAATGGTGTGGTGTTTTTTATATTCTTTTAGTGACAACAGAGATATACCTTCTACCACATGATAATTTAGAGAGCTCTTGCTGCTTAATATTAAAAGATTCACAGAGGAAACTGATTACTTTCATAAACCCTTTGATCATTCATTCAAAATTAAGACAAAAATCTCATTCCCCTAGTACCTTTTAATTCCATAATGGCAGAGATTATGTAAAGTTTGTTTTTCAAGGTAGAACAGTCTTCTTTGCACATAATAGCTTTGATTGTATTCTCATTTGAAGTCTCAGCTTAAGTTGAATTCAAATCAGAAAACATCAGCTGATATAGGCAAGTTTTGAAAGGAAGAAAAATAATGTATACTTAACATTTTAACATAAACAGCAAATGTTTTTACTTAAAAGTCCCAAGAGAGTTTACAACATAATATAGACAAAACATTCATGAATTATAAAAGCATTTGAGAATTAGTACTTATGCAGAGAAAACTAAGTGAGAGAAGCATATCTATGCTAAAGGAGAGTCCTCTTCATCTGGAATTATCTGGGGGGTGGGGAAGGGCCCACAATTTTCATATTCCTTATACTTGCCATTTGTTTCTAACTGATTGGAACATATGATTCAAAAATGTCTGCTGGAATGAATATAATTTGGGTTTGGGATTTTGCATTTTTTATTACAGTTATATATTTATGACATGTTAAAATTTGGAGAACATTTGCTGCTAAATATTGAGGAATAAAGTGGAGAAACTCTTCATCTTCTTAGCCTCTGAAATTTTTTGCTGCTATTATTTGTACTTTGTTCTCTTTTTAATTTTTAAAATTTATTTTTATCAATATGCACATGTATATTTTAAAATTACAAAATTTCCTTCCACCCTCCCTTCCCACCCCCCTCCTCTCAGCTGCGAACAGAACAGTCAGATTAGCCTTGTCCATACATATTTTGATAAACATGTTTATAGGCTAGTTATTTTTGGTATGAGGAATTAGGATTAAGGGAAAGAGATACATAAGTGTTTATTATAAAGTGTTCATCAGATTCTGAAGGATTGTTTTTATATATGTGTTTTGTTTTGTTTTGTTTTTCTTCTTCTGGATGGGGATAACATAGTCCATATTTGGTCTAATACAATTGTCCTAGCTCTCTTAACTGCAGAAAGGAAATGCTTCCATAACAGTTGCTCATCTCACAATGATGTTGTTGATGTGTACATTGTTCTCTTGGTTCAACTCCCTTTACTCAGGACCAAATCCTGTATTAGCCTCTGAAATCTCTCACTCACATTTTTTTTCAAATGCACATGAAATATCATAATTCGGTTTGAATATAATATAAAATTTAGAGCAGAGTTAACTGAAACAGAAAATGGAAAACATGAATTAATCCAACTTCTCTTGTATTCTCTCATTCCTATAATTGAAAGTAGAGATGAAGTTGATTTTTGGCATTTATCTATCTTTGATTTCTTCTTTCCCATTTTCCAAGTAACTTTTGATTTGCATTTCCCTCCTGCACTCCATAAAATTCCTGTTCTTAAAGAACGTCCCTAATGAGGAAAAATGGCATTAACAGACAATTTGGAAAAGAGAAAACAAATTGTAACTGACAGGCACTTTACATGTGCAAATTAATAAAAACAATGCAATTTAATAAATTTTGAAATACTACTTCATACTTATTTCTTAAAATTAAATTGATTAAAATACCTGGGACTGGAGGGAAAAAAACAGTTAGATATTCTAATGGGATCACATATGCATTGAAACTTTCTGAAGAGCAATCTGTCAGAACTGTTTAAGAAGCAGGAAAAAAATCATATTTCTCTGACCCCCGTTCCCATAATTTGGAATAAACACTATGCAACAGTGATTATTTCTTGCTGAAGATCAGATACAGCAAAATTAAGCATTTTAAGATATTGCTGTCCCTGGCGTACTTATGCATAAAAAGACCAAGAGGTTTAGGGAGAAAAAGATAATGCTATTATGGTCTTAAAGTTCAAAATCACCAGATTAAAAAGTACAAAATTATCATGGAAATATCTTGCCCCCAGCTTGGAATATGACAACACAGAAGTTAAATATAAAATACAATAATACAATAACAAATAGCTACAGATCACAGAACTAAAATTTACTGGTTTAAATTTAACATTGCAATAAAATATTTCAAAAAAATGTTCAGAAATCAAATTTTCCCATTGTATAGGCTGCTTCTTGAGAATGTTGCATCTTTTAGAAAGGTGCAAATTCAAATCACTAGAATCCAAACAAGAATCTTGGATTTACTATTCACTTTATTATGAAAACTTAATGGACCTTGCTTATCATAGACAAATTTTTTTTTCAGCAAAAGGTATAATATAGTGGATAGAGAACAAGATTCGGACTCTCCATAGGTAAAGGCTTTTGTCTTAGATTCAATGCATGCCATATGCCCTTGTGTAAATTAATTACTCAATGTGTCTCCCAATTTTTCCCATCTGTAAAGAATGTTGATGATGATGATGTCCCTTGTCTAAAATAGTTCATGTGAATATCACAGAAAAAAGTTAGATGATACTATATGAAAGTTTCAAGCACTTAAGTAAAGTACCATGTAAATTTCATTATTGGTATTATTATTATTACATATACAGATTTAAGATCAATAAAGCTTTTTCTAAAATGTATTTCATATATATGATATGCATTTTATATAAATACATGAAATTTCATGTACATATGAAAAACATATATATATATATATATATTTTATATAACTCTGTCTCCAAAACAGAATAAAAATGGAGTGAGATCCTTGAAAGCATAAATATTCTTTAGTGTATTTTCATATTTTTTATGTCTTCTTTTGACTGTTGAATGAAAAACCCCTCCATTTTGAAATCTGACTAATGAATAATCAATAACATCCACATTTGATTCCCATTAATTGCTTCCTATTTGATTATCATAATTGTTGATTTCAGAAAAATAATAATGCTGTAAGGTTTTTAGTTAATTGCCTGCAGTACTTCCATCATGGACTTCTTTCAGATCATTAAAAATGATATTCCATGTTCTGAGTCTGAGTCGTATGGTTATACTTTAAGAAGAAAAAAAAGAACTTACAATCTGATGCCAAAATTTAGCTGTTGTTTGACTTGAAACAATTTAATTTGAATTGCATATATTACTTTTTGGTCTCAATTTTCATCTGTGTTGCCATCCCATGCAAGCACAGTCTGTAACTTGAAAAATACATGTGTTTGATTTAACAAGTCTCTGGAATCAGTCCATGTTTTCTAGGCACAGAGGTAGGGGAGGGTCCTCTTGCCAAGATCATCTCTTCAGTTAAGTGACTATATTAGTCAAATGATAGCAAGCAAGGATAAAGATCATATTTGTCATACTGCACTAGTCAGTCAGTAGGAATAATAAAAACCAGTCACAGTTGGATGGGTAATCTTTTGTGGCAGGATATGAATCAAATTTTGGCTGGGCTGGCTGGTCAATTTTGGACAATGAAATATCAACAACTATAGATGAAATTATGAACACAGAACTCTCTTGCTTCAACTCCTTAATAAATCCCAAGTGCTAGAAGTGTCATTTGAAGATGGAAGTTTTGGGTAAAGGGTATAAAGGAAGAATGCATTCCTTATTTGTGGTTTTTAAAATGCTGTTGGCTTAATAGTTATATGCCTGATTATTGTTAGACCTTATTACATTTCATTTCCAATGAGGGCAAAAAAACACAAAGTAAAGAACATACTCCTTATACTTCTCTTAAGTTAAAAAACCAACAAAATATGCTTTTTCATTATTGGTAATAATCATTTTTCTTATATATGATAGAAAGAGGAATGTGACAGGGAGAAAGATAACTTCTTAACCTCAACAAAATAGTATTTTAAATAATTTTGCTCTTAATGTTAGTATATGAAAGCAAATTCATAGTGTGACTAAAAAGAGGTTTACCTAGCTTTTTTATATTCCAAAACTATTTTCTACTTTATGTTGTTTACTATGATTATTTATAAGGGTTTATGGAATGCAAAGTTGAGGATTATCTTCTGTATTTGTTTTTTTCCATCCCCAGCACCTAACAGTGCCTGTATGAGGTCTGTTTCTATGAGTTCATTATTTCATGGAATTTCCAGTGTGGATTCTTCCTACAACAATGTAGACCAGCAACTTATGTGTAATTTCTAGTTTAGAGAATTCACCTAGGGACACTGAAAGATTACTAAGTGACTTATCCCTGGTTATATAATTTGTATGTGTGAGAAGAAAGAATTGAATTAAAGTCTTCCTGAATGGGGCTATGCCATTACCCATAGAAATCTATGGCATTATGTCTCTCTCTTAGTCATAACATCATAATTCTCTATTGAAAAAATATACACTGGAAAATGGATAGAATATTGGACTGGAATTTAGAAAAATCTGAGTTCAAATTGTGACTCAATTGTGTGATCCAGGGCAGATAACTTATTCTCTCTGTGCCTCTCTGTGCATCTATCTTCTAATTTTTGGTGTGAAAATTAAATGAAATGAAAAGCTATTTGCAAACTTTAATGTGCCATATAAATGATAGTTATCATAATAAAATAATTGTTATCATCATCAACTAATTGCTTTTTATAGGTCATTGTGTCTTTAGGTAAATCTTATTTCAAGTGTTCAACTTCAGCATTATGTACAACACTGAGAGTAAAGAATTCCAGAAGTCTTCCTTCTTTGACTCTAATGTTTTGATTGAATTTCCATATGTGAATGACAGGTTCTTGTTTGCATTCTAAGAATTACAAAATCTAAGACAATGCTGCCATCCCTTTCAATTCTAAGAATTGTGGGAACAGAATTTAGTGTATTTCTTTCTCTGTATGCTCAGTACATAAATGCAACTGACTTGTATATCACAGCATCACCTCCCGGATATGGTTATTTCACTGATTGAAAGATTAACAACCTACGAGTAGTAGTAGCAGGAACTACCCCACTAAGTACCCAAGTGGAACTGACCAGTTGGGAAGCAGAGTTCCTTCTTGCTTTTTTCTTTCCTTCCTTCCTTCCTTCCTTCCTTCTCCTCCTCTTCTTTCTTTCTTCCTTCGTTCCTTCCTTCGTTCCTTCCTTCCTTCCTTCCTTCTTTCTTTCTCTCCTTCCATATTTCCTCCCTCCCTCCTATCCTTCCTCTTTTCTTTCTTCACTCCCTGGTCTCTCTCCTTTCCTTCCCCCCTTCCCTCCCTCTTTTCTTACCCTCCTTCATTCCTTCCTTCTTTCCTTTCTTCATTCCTTCCTTCGTTCCTTCCTTCATTCCTTCCTTCGTTCCTTCCTTCGTTCCTTCCTTCCTTCCTTCCCTCCCTCCCTCCCTCCCTCCCTCCTTCCTTCCTTCCTTCCTTCCTTCCTTCCTTCCTTCCTTCCTTCCTTCCTTCCTTCCTCCCCTTCTTCTCTATTTTCCTCTTTCTCTTTTGTCCCATCTTTTTTCCTTAACATTCATTCTGTTTCTATTTTAATTAATGTATATTTGAAGGAATATGATTTTTCACCTAAGGAGTGTTCTACCAACAGTCCAGAAATTTAATATGTTCTTTCATTATTATATATCTTTTCTATATACATATGTATTGTTTCTGTGATTATTTAAAATTTCATTGTCTCCATCTTTTATTTGTAGTCCTTGAACCAATTACCATTTTTATTTATGATATATAAAGATTTATTAGCTTTTTTACATCAAAATAACAACAGCATCATTTGTTTACATTAACTCTGTTCCCTAGTACATGATCAGGTTTTGTAAAAGTTCTGTGTGGTTCTAAGTTATATGTATTGTTTGGCAGTCCCATTTGAAAGATGACAAAAAATTATTAATTATAATTTCTCCAGTAATTTGTCTAGTTCTTTATTTTCCATTTTTGTTTTTCCTTCTATTAGTTTTATCCAAAACTGAGAAGGGGATATCGAAGTCTTCCATCACTGTTGTGTTTTTGTCTGTGTCTTCTAAAAGATAAATTATTTGGAAGTTATGAGTTTATTACTAATATTGGATTGTGGTCCAGACAGATAGTTTGAAATAACTAGCTTCTCTTTCAAATTTCAGGGCATGTTGGGAGGGAAGTAAGATTGGGTGGAAAATTGTAAAACTCAGAGTAAATAAAATCTTTGGTTAAAAAAAGAAATGACTAGCTTATGCTTTTTTATCTATTTGGTGTATATTAAGTTTTCCCCCAACCTTTCAATTTTATTTGGTGCAAGGTATAATTTCTTTTCCATTTCTCATTAGAATATTTTGCTTTTTCCCAATTATATATAAAAGCAATTTTTGCATTAACTTTATAAGATTTTGACTTACATATAGTTCCCCTTCCTTTCCTTTGTTCCTACCATGCTAAACAATTTGATTTCAGTTATATATATATATATATATATATATATATATATATATATATATATATAAACATATTTGTATGGTAATTATAGTTATGAAAGAAGAAACAGACCAAAAGCAAAATACTCCAAAAAAAAAAAAAGGAAAAATAGTATGCTTCAATCTACATTCATTAGTTCTTTTTCTGGATATGGATTGCATTTTCTATCATGAGTCCTTTGTGATTGTCTTGAATCATTGTGTTGTTGAGAAGAGCTAAGTCATTCATGTTGATCATCACACAGTGTTTTTATTACTTTGTACAATGTTTTGCTTGTTCTTCTCATTTTGCTTTGTATCAACTCATACAAGATTTTTCCACAATTTTTCTGAAATCTGCCTGTTCATCACTTTATATTACGCAATAGTGTTCCATTATATTGCCACACAACAACTTGTGCAGTCATTCCCTGATGGACATCCCTTTGATATTTACTATTTTTCTCCACCACATAATGAGCTGCAATAAATATTTTTGCACATGTAAGTATTTCCCCTTTTTATGATTTCTTTAGGACACAGAACTAGTAGTATTATTGTTGAATGAAAGGGTATATACAGGTTCATTGGTCTTTGGGTGTGATTCAGAATTGATCACCAAAATGTTTGGATCAGTTCACAATTCCACCAACAGTATATTAATGTCTCATTGTTCCAATATCCTCTTCAAGTCTGTAATATTAGTCAGTCTGATAAATGTGAGATGGTATCTCTGAGTTGTTTTAATTTATATTTCTCTTGTCAATAATGATTTGAAGCTTTTTTTCTTTTCCTGCATAAATATTTTGTGTTTTCCAATTATATACAATCTACTTATCATTTTTGTAAGGTTTTGAATTTTACAGTTTTCCCCCACCATCAATTCCTTTCCCCTTCCCCCCCCTCACAGAAGGCATTGTTTCCATGATATACATTGATCAAAATTGAATGTGTTGAGAGAAAAATCATGTCCTAGGGGCAGCTAGGTGGTGGAGTGGATAAAGCACGGGCCCTGGAGTCTTGAGTACCTGGGCTCAAATCTGGCCTCAGACTCATAATAATTACCTAGCTGTGTGGCCTTGCATTTTCCTTGCAAAAATCTTAAAAAAAAAGAAAACAAAAAAATAAAAATCATGTCCTTGAGGAAAAAATAAACTATTAGAAACAGCAAAACTATGTTTTACATAAGACAATTTTTTTTTAAAAAAATTGAAGGGTAACAGTCTTTGGTCTTTGTTTAAACTGCACAATTCTTTCTTTGGATATAGATGCCTTTCTCCACCACAGATACCCTAAAATTGTCCCTGATTATTGCACTGATGTAATGCACAAGTCCAATAAGGTTGACAATCACCCCCATGTTGTTGTTAGGCTGTATAATGTTCCTCTGGTTCTGCTTATCTTGCTCAGCATCAGTTCATGCAAGTCTTTCCAGGCTTCTCTGAATTCCCATCCCTCCTGGTTTCTAATAGGACAATAGTGTTCCATAGCATACATACTCCACAGTTTGTTCAGGTATTACCCAACTGATGGACATTGACTCAATTTCCAATTCTTTGCCACCACAAACAGAAGTGCTATGAATATTTTTGTACAAGTTATGTTTTTACTATTTTGCCTGATCTCTTCAGGGTATAGACCCAGTAAAGATATTGCTGGATAAAAAGGTATGAACATTTTAATGCTCTTTGGGTGTAATTCCAAATTGCTCTCCAGAAACCTTGGATGAGCTCACAGCTCCACCAACATTGTATTGGTGACCCATATTTCCCAGATTCCCTGACTTTTTCACTTCAGCTGAAGGAAAATTTATTCTTATTCAACCTTTTACCTTTACTCTACATGTATCTTGTGGCTTCAAATGAGTTTCTTGTAAGCAGCATATTGTAGGATTCTAGTTTTTAATCCACTCTGCTATTTACTTACATTTTATGGGAGAGTACATCGTATTCACATTCAAAGTTATAATTATTAACTCTTTATTGCCCTCCATTCTAGCTTTTCTTTTTTTTGTATTTCCCCCTTTTTCACTTTATCCATATTCCCCAGTATTTTGCTTCTGAATAATACCTCCTTTATTTTGTTTGGCCCTTTCATTCAACACCCCTCACCTTTCTTTCTCCTTTCCCTTTGCCCCTTCTTCCTTCAATTCCTTCTGTTAGTTCCTCTTTTCCTCCCTTCTCTCCATTTCCCCTTTTAATACTTAAAAGGTAAGTTAAGTTTCTTAACTTAACTAAGTATGTGTATGTTAATCCTTCTTTGAACCAAATCTGATGAGAGAAAGAGTCAGGTGGTTCTAACCTCCTCTATTCTTCCCTCCTATTGCAATAGGTCCTTTGTACTCTTCATGTAATGTGATTTACCCTCATTCAATCTCCTCCATCCTCTCTTCTCTTTACTGTCCCCCTTTTAAAGGAGATATTGTTTTTAAATCATTCTATCAGAGTCACAGACATGTGTGTCCATTATTTCTGGGTATGTATATATTCTCTCTCATAGAGTTATAATAATCAAGAGTTAAGATAACCTTTCTTCCAGGAGGGAATATAGACAGTTTCATCTTATTGGATTACAGTTTTTTTCCCCTAATTCCCCTTTTTACCTTTTCATGTGTCTCTTGACTCTCCTGTTTGATGTTGAAATTTTCTATTTAGCTCTCATCATTTCATCAGGAAAAGTTGGATCTCTCCTATTTTGTCAAATGTCCATGTTTTCCCCTGGAAGAGAAGGTTCCATTTTACCAGATAGTGAATTTTTGGCTGCATTTCAAGCTCCCTTGCTCTTCAGATTATCATATTCCTGGCCCTTTGATTCCTTGAGTTTGATGCAGCCAGGTCCTGTGTAATCCTTACTGTGGCTCCTTGTTATCTACATTGATTCTGTCTGGCTGCTAGCATGATTTTTTCTTTTATCTGATAGTTCTGAAAATTGGCCACAATATTCCTTGGTGTTTTCATTTTGGGATACCTTTCATGAGGAGAACAAAGTATTTTATTTTTAGGTTTTTGCAAAGCAAATGGAGTTAGGTGGCTTGCCCAAGGCCACACAGCTAGGTAATTATTAAGTGTCTGAGACCAGATTTGAACCCAGGTACTCCTGACTCCAAGGCTGGTGCTTTATCCACTACACTACCTAGCTGCCCCAGAACAAAGTATTCTTTCAGTAATTATTTTGCTCTCTGTTTCCATCATATCAGGCTTATTTTCCTTCACTAAATCCTGAAATATCAATCCTGGCTTTTTTTATCCTCAATGTTTTCAGGAAGCCCAGTGTTTCTTAAGTTGTCTCTCCTGTATCTATTCTCTAGGTCAGTCCTTTTGCCAGTGAAGTAATTTATATTTTTTTCTGTTTTCCTACTTTTTTGATTTTAACAGATTCTTGTTGTCTCATGAAGTCAATAGATTCCACAGATTCCATTCATTTTTTTTAAGAATAATTTTCTTCCTTTACCTTTTGTAATTCCTTTTACAATTGACCAATTCTATTTTTGAGGTAGTTTTCCATTTGCCCTATTGTAGTTTTGAGAGAATTACTTTCTTTTTTTGCACTTGTCTAATTATATTTTCTAAGGATTTGTTTTCTTGTTGCAATGTATTGATTTTCTCTTGCAAGGTGTTAATTTTCTCTTGACTATCTTTGCCCAATTTTTCCAATTGATTTTTATACTCCTTACTGATCTCTTCTAAGAAGTCTCTCTGGGCTGGGAGACCAATTCATATTCTCCTCAGGACTTCTAACTCTCTCTGAGTTAGGATCTTTTCCTCCAAGGTAACTTTCAATGGACCCCACCCCCACCCCAATTCTCCTTGCTTTTCTTCATTTTCTTAGAATCTTGTGCTGAGGGAGCAGTGAGATTACAGACCTTTGGTGTTGAAATCCCTAGAGGTTCTGCTCTTTGGGCTTATTATCTCCAAGTGGTCCTGTCAGTACAGGATGCTGGTTGCTTTCTCTGGAGCATCTGTGGTCTTGATTAGTGACCCACTCCCTAAGCCTGGGCAGATAGAGGTGGGGTGCAGCAAGAAACTGATTATCCTTGAACAATGTGAACTGGGCCCTCAGGCTAGATAGTTAATCTCTTTATTCTTCTCTCTATACTGAGAGAGACCTGCTGCCCACACCTGAGCCTGGGGGTGCATTGGAGGTGTTGCTACTTTGTTTGTTCTGGGAAGAATCACTTTCTCCCACAGGGATGGAGGGTGGGGTGGAAGGAACAGCACTCACCTGGAAACATGGGGATTCCCCTGAAAATATGGGGCTCATGGCCCTGGTCTTCCAGACCAGTTGAGCTGACCAGATTGATATCTAGTGGAACTCTCCCTCCAGCCTCACCAGAGCTCTCTTGCCCACCATACATACAACTATATCTTCCGCAGTTGTTTTCAAGTTAAACCTCCAGCCTCACCTTGCCACTGGCTCTATGGTCTCCTTCTAATTTCCATGCTCTCCCATTTCACCAGATGCCAATTATTCCCCATAATTTCCAAAGGTACTTCCTTCCAAAGGTAGGATGAATAGATTTTCCAAGCACCTGTAAATCACATCTAGTCTAAAATTTCCATCTCCCTTCACAGGTCATCTGTCTCTAAATACAGTTGAACCGCCCCCCCCCCTTCCACTACTAAAGCAAAACTCCTTCCTTTTCTCCTTTTTTCAATTCTTCAACCACTCTCTTGTATTTCTCTTAGATACCATTGGAGTCACCTTCCTCTCTGTGCTAACCTTTGATTTTTTTTAAATAGGCATAAAATACATTATTCTCTATTCTTCTGTTTACGCACCTTCTCTCTTTCAAACAATGATTTATCTATAGGCAAGGGTTTCATCAGATTCTGTCCACAATATACCAGGTTGACCTCTTTCACTCTTACTTTCACTGTATTTCTTCTTATTAATTAATTTATTTATCCATTCATTCATTTATTTACTTTTTTTATTTATTTGTTTATTAGAGTTTTATTTTATTTTTTTGCAAAGGCAATGGGGTTAAGTGGCTTGCCCAAGGCCACACAACTAGGTAATTATTAAGTGTCTGAGGCTGGATTTGAACTCAGGTACTCCTGATTCCAATGCCAGTGTGTACCACCCAGCTGTCCCCCTTCACTGTGCTTCTACTTTAATTCCTGTTAACTTATGTACATTTAGAAAATCAGTTCTTGCTGGTTTTTCTGTTGTCACTCTATTCCTGTTGCTGTCTACTGTTGCATTTATTTAGGTCACCTGTATTTCTGTTGTCTGGGATGTTTGAGAAATATTTAATCTATCTTTTTAGTTCTTGCTTTCTTCCTAAGAATTTTTCATATTCTTCTTTTATTTTTATTTTTTAAGTTTTTGCAAGGCAATGGGGTTAAGTGGCTTGCCCAAGGCCACACAGCTAGGTAACTATTAAATGTCTGAGGCTGGATTTGAACTCAGGTATTCCTGACTCCAGGGCCCATGCTCTATCCACTGTGACACCCAGCCACCTGCCATATTCTTTTTTATTATAAAAATTCATCTTTTTTCAATTATAATTTTTCTGGAAATTTTCTTGAAAATGTGACTCCTATACTACATGCTCTTTGTAACACCTTATTCTATTTATTCTTACATTTTTATGTAGATAGAGAATATTGTTTTGTTATTTCAATTTCTTTTCCTTTGGTTTTTTTATTTTTTAGGTTTTTTGCAAGGCAAATGGGGTTAAGTGGCTTGTCCAAGGCCATACAGCTAGATAATTATTAAGTGTCTCAGACCGGATTTGAATCCAGGTACTCCTGACTCCAAGGCTGGTGCTTTATCTACTATGCCACCTAACTGCCCCCATTTCCTTTGTTTTTGAAGATATTTTCCCCATCTTTTGTAGAACTTTTTTATTTTTCAATTGAATTGTTTAATTTTAATCACTGTGTTTCTTGGAGTTGGCAACCTTGCTTTTGTTTCTGCTTCCTCTCTATCTCTCTCTCTCTCTCTCTCTCTCTCTCTCTCTCTCTCTCTTTCTCTTTCTCTCTCTGTCTCTGTGGCTCACTCTCTGGAAACCTATAAATTCTTTTAATTGTAATTTTCAATTATTTTATTTTGCCCAAGATCACACAACTAGGCAATTAGTAAGGTCAGATTTGAACTCAAATTCTCTTGACTCCAGGGCCAGTGTCCACCATGTCACCTACTTGCTCCTGTTACATTACTTATTACATTTTAGCGTTCAAATGTTTTTGTCTTCTGTTTCTCTAATACACCTATGAACCTTAACTTTTCTTTATCCTATCATCAGTATGTTTCAATGACACAAGGAACATATTTTCTCTTAATGTTATTCTTTTATTGAATACTTTTTTTGAGATTAGTATGTTTTACTTTGAGTGAGTATATTTTCTTTGAATGTTACTTTTTTGATTCTCTTCTTTTATTTTATCCTTTATATATATATATATATATATATATATATATATATATATATATATATATATATATACATTTCCAATCTAGTGTTCTCTTTATTGTTTCTTTCATGAGATTTGCAGATTCTTGTTTTTCTATTTTGCTCATTATTTTTGCTCTGTAAATATTATATAAATTCTGTTTTCAAAATTGTCATTTTTCTTTTGAACCCCTCAGAAACAGTGTTTTGTTATTCTAAGTTTTCATCACATTCTACAAAGTGGAATGTTGGGTCATTTTCCTTTGTTTTGTAATATTAATTCATGGAGGTCATATTTCCTTCTATTGATAATGCTTTCCCTTTTGAATATTCTGTTGATGTTCAAGGTCTTTGAGTTTTCTTTTGCCTTAGATATTTGATAATTTCACTCATTTCTTCTGAATTTATCTTATTGCTTACTTGCAATGCTTACTATAATGGGGGTTTCCCTTGGGACTTGGAGTTCAATGAGTCTTTCCCTCCTTTAGTAATTCACAATTCACCATGCTAGATCTTTGCCCCTAGTACTTTGGGGGTGGATAGATTTGATGCCAGTTGTATACTGAGATCTTGCCTCATGCTTAATGGGATGGAACACAGCTTTCCACCTGACCATTGATTGCCCTTTCCAGGCAACCTGTCACAATCCTTCTGTTACTTAATTTTTTGACCCAGCATTATCAATTCAATGTCTGTTGTCACCAGTGTCCAGCAGAGCTGAGTGTTGCAGTACCCTACACCCGACCTCACACATTGCTTGCTACACATGTTGTCGTGAAACCCACAGTTCAGAGCTTTCCAACTCCTGATGCTCCTGGATTGTCTACTGTTGTGCTGACTAGCTGTCATGACCTTTAGAAGATTTCTACTAATTGTGCCCTGGGTAAAGCAAATTTTGCTGACTGGAACCAGAGTCTCTATGACATTGAAAAGAGACAAGAGGCATGGAAAATAGGGCTATTTTTTTGTTACAAACTGGTCAAATTCTTGGTCATATAGTATAGCCTTTCTACTGGTACTGTGGGAGGTAGGGGAGAGGTGCTTGTTTAGCTCAGGATAAATACCAGTTCATGGTTTTGATTTTGTTGATTATTTTAGCATTCATTTGAATTCTGAGACAACTAGAGTTTCTTTATTTGCCTCAGATTCTGTTTCAGATAGGTTTGAAAGGTCATGGGGATCAGAGAAAAATGTCATCTTCAATCGTGTTCACAAAACTATCATAGTGATGAGTTTCATTGACTTTGACATATTACATAGTAATGAATGACATAAACATAAAGGTAAAGTAGATTAGGAACTATATAATCTCAAAAAAGGATTCAATTGAGGTGAAAAATTTATTTTCTGACTAATATTACAGATTAACTAATTTTATGGCTTAAATATTCTGAACAACTTTTCAACTCACATGACTTCATTTTTTTATGTTTGTTCTGCTTAGGAAAAGCACCAAAAGGAATTTTACTGTTTAATAGACTCCTCTGAAGGTCAGAAAAACACACCATCTTCACTCTTTATATATATTATCCTACAAGATTACCTTCCATCTTATTTCCCAAAGAGATCAAGTTATCCCTTTCACAATTTAAAATGATTTTTAAAGGATAAAAAGTAGAGTGAGTAAAAATGTTCACAACTGGGACGGCTAGGTGGTTCAATGGATAGAGCACCAGCCCTGGAGTCAGGAGTACCTGAGTTCAAATCTAGCCTCAGACACTTAATAATTACCTAGCTGTGTGGCCTTGGACAAGCCACTTAACCCCATTTGCCTTGCAACAAAAAAACCAATTACCAGTTCTAAAATAGATCTCCAGACCATAAAGTTTTGCAATGTTAAGATATAAAACTATAAATGAAAACATATGTTCAAAGTACTATATGTAAATGGATATTTCTCAATTTCCTAATAGTGTGATTATGATATTCACTTGACATTTGCATGCATACTCATGTATTTAGGTAAAGGAAAGGGAAAGGGATTATTAGTGTTTTGTTGGGGGGGAGAAGAGAAAGGAATGAATACTAATATTGATATAGTTTGTTCTGACAACTTGATATATTTTATTTTGGCAACTATAATCAACAAATTGATATTAAGCTCCAGTAATATGTAAGGAACTCTGCTAAGTGTGATTACTAAAGGAAAAAAATTGACTCTCTCAAGAAGTTCAAGAGAATGGAAGTTCCTCAAGACCAGGTATCATTTTTAATTTTTGACTATTTCTTTCCCAGACATAGAAAAGTACTAAGTTGGTACTTTATATTTTTATTGTTATTTTTCAGTTGTTCAATATCCTCATAATTCCATGGATTGTATCATGCCAGTCTCTTCTATACTATTTCTCAAAGATTGTTCAATTCCTGTTTGAAGTTTCCATGATACTATCAGTTCATTTTATCCTCTGCTTTTCTCTTCTCCTTTTGCGTTCAATCTTTCCCAGCATCTAGTCCTTTTCCAATGAGTCCCATCTTCTCATTATGTGGCCAAATCATTTAAACTTTAGCTTCAGCATTTGATATTTTAGTGAACAACCTGGATTATTTTTTTATATTGACTGATTTTGTCTCTTTGATGTTCAAAGGATTCTTAAAAGTTTTCTCCCAGAATCACAATTTAAAAGCATCAATTATGTGGATCTAAACATTTTCTGTACTCCAGTTTTCACAGTCATAGAGCGCTACTAGAAAAAACTATAGTTTTGACTATTTGGACCTTTGTTGGCAAGATGATATTGTTGGGTTTTTTACTTTGCTGTCCAAATTTGCCAGAGTTTTCCTTCCAAGGAAAAAACATCTTTTAATTTCTGATAGTCACTTTCTGCAGTTAATTTTGAGTCCAAGAATATAAAATCTGATACTGCCTTTCATTTATTCTCCATCTATAGTCCAGGAATTGATGGGACCAATTGCCAAGGCACCATTTTTTTTATTTTTAAGATTCAGGATAGTTTTAATACTGGCCTCTTTTACCCTTATCAGCTTCTTAATTTTTCTACACTTTCTGCCATTAGAGTGACATTGTCTGCTTATCAGAGATTGCTTGTACTACTCCTAGCAATATTAATTTTCGTCTTTGATTCATCCAATCTGACATTTCACATGATGTACTTTGAACATAATTTAAATAAATACAGCTTTTTTGATACTCCTTTTTCAATATTAAACCAATCAGTTATTCAATATTTGATTCTAAGTGTTGTTGCTTGGCTAGCATACAGCTTCCTCAGAAGACAAGTAAAATGATCTGATATTTACATCTCTTTAAGCACTTGCCACTTTTTGTTTTGATCTGCACAATCAAAAGTTTAAGTGGAAGTAAATAAAGCAGGAGTGGATAGGTTGGGTTTTTTTTTTGTTTGTTTTGTTTTGGTTTTGGTTACTACCTTGCTTTGTGCATTATATAGACAATGTTGACTGACTTCTAGTTTCTTTGTCTCCTCCAAGATTACTTTTGTGGTAATTCCCAGTTCTACCTTGCAGAATTTTAAACATAATCTTGCTGATCTGTTAAATGAGGGCAATTATTTCATAATTTGAACACACTTTGGTATTGACCTTTTTTTGGATTGGGACACAAACTGATGTTTTCCAATTCAGTGGCCACTGTTGAACATTCCAAATTTGCTAGAATATTGAGTGCAGGACTTTAACAGACTCATTGTTTAGTATTTTAAATGACTCAGTTGGAATTCTCTCACTCCCACTAGCCTTTTTGTTAGCAATGCTTCCTAATTCCCACTTGCCCTTGTTCTACAAGATGTCTGAATTGAGATTAGTAACCATGTAATCATGGTTATCATTGTTAGTATATTTCTTAAATAGTCTTTTGGGAATTTTTGCCACTTCTTCTTAATCTCTTCTGTTAAGTTTCTACTAATTTTTGTCTTTTATCATGCTCATTTTTACATTAAATGTGCCCCTGATATCTCTTATTTTTTGAAGAGAGCTTTGCTTTTTTTTCCTATGGATAATGTTTTATTTCTTTGCAATGTTCAATTTAAGAAAATCATCTTATCTCTCCTTGCTATCCTCTGGAATTCTGCATTCAATTGGATATGTGCTCCATATAGATCTGGTGAGTGAAATTGAATTAAAGAAGTCTATTGTCTAATAGGACAATATCACATATACTCAAATAATATTAATATTAAGCAAAAAGTAAAGAAATAAAAATTTGAGAATAGAAAGATAAATTTCAATTTGAGAGGTCAGGAAAGGCTTCCTGGGGGATAATTTGAAGTAATAAATGAATGAATAAATCAAAAGTATATATGAAGATCTTACTATATGTCATATACTGTACTAAACTGGTGATAAAATTACAAAAAATAAGAAGACTCTCTGCCCTCAAAAATTTTGCATGACAATAGAGAGAAACAGTCTATATATAGAACAAGGGTGACCTATGAAGAATATCTTGGTTTGGAAAATTAAGGACTGAAGAACAGGGGAGGAGATTGACATACCCTTCCAAGAACAATGACAGAGCTGTTTTACTATGATTTTAGAACTTGAAAGTATTGATCATTGGATATATTGAGCAAAGGACTGGAGAGAGGAGACAGGAGAAATATTCAATTTGGCAGGAATGTAGAGAAAAAATGCTTAGCAAAATTGGAAAAGTGAGTTAAGAGGTAGGTATAGGTTATTTCTTTAATTGATATTTTCTTTTATTTTTCCAATTGCATGCTATGATAGTTTTTCAACATTTGTTCATTTGCAAATTTATTAGTTCTACATTTTTCTATGACTCTCCTTTCCCTCCCTCATCCTCTTGGCAGCAAACAGTTCAGTAAAATATGTCCATGTACATTTGTGTTTTACATATTTATAATAAGTCATTTTGTATAACAGGAATTAGGGCCAAAGGGAAAGAAAGAAAGCTATGAGATAGGAAAGAAAAACATCAGGTTTTTAAAAAAAAGTGGTTATAGTATGCATTGATTCCATGTTTTGTTTTATTTTCCCCACTCTGGATGTGATGGCATTTTCTATAACAAGTCTCATAAGGTTGTACTTGATCTCTGAAAAGCTGCAGTTTATCAACTAACAATGATGATGTTAATGTGTACAATGTTCTCTTGGTTCTACTCCCTTCAAACAGTCTCAGTTCATGTAATTCTTTCCATGCTTCTCTGACATCCATCCACTCATATTTCTTATAGAACATTAGTACTTATAACATTCATAAACTATAATTTGTTCAGTAATTCTCCAATTGATGGGAATCCCTTTGATTTCAGTTCTCTGCTACTACAAAAGAGTTGCTATAAATAGTTTTGAACATGTGAGACTTTTCCCATTTTTTAAAAAAATTCTTTTGGATATAGGCCTAGTGTTGATATTTCTGGGACAAATAATATGATCAGTTTTCATACTCTTTGGGTATAGTTTCAGATATATCTCCAGAATTCACAATTCATAAATCTCCCAACGGAGCATTAATGTCCCAGTTTTCCCATACCCTCTTCAACACTAATCATTTTTATTTTATGTCATCTTAGCTAATCTGATAGGTGTGAGGTAGGATCTCATCAGTGTTTTAATTTGAATTTATCTAATCAATAATGATTTGAAGTATTTTTTCACATGATTATAGATAGCTTTAATTTCTTCATTTGAAAGCTACCTGTTCATAAACTTTTTCCATTTATCAGAGAATGACTTGCAATCTTATAAAGTTGTTTCAAATCTCCATTTAAATTAAAAATGAAATATTTATCAAAAACACTAGCTGCGAAAATTGTCTCTCATTTTTTGATTTTCATTCTAATCTTGACTAAAATGGTTTAAATAACATAAAATATTTTAAATTTAATACAATAAAATCATATGCAATTTATAATGTTCTTTATTTCTTGTTTGGTTATAATTGTTTCCCCTTTCCATAAATCTGATAGACACTTTCTTTTTCTCTTAAATTGATCTATTAAATCACCCTTTATGTCTAAATCATTCACCAATTTTGAACTTAATTTGATGTAAGTTGTGAGATGTGGGTCTATGTCTGGATTTTGCCACACTATTTTCCAATTTTCCCAGCAGTTTTGGTTAAATAGTGAGTTCTTATGCTTAAGACTAATGTCCTTGGGTTTGTCAAACAGCAGCTTACTATAGTCATTCACTACTATATCTTCTTACTACTCTATTCCACTGATCTATTAAACTGTCCCAGGCAGTTTTGAAGATTATCCCTTTATAATATAGTTTTAAGTCTGATATAGCTATTTCACCTTTCTTTGCATTTTTTCATCAGTTCCCTTGGTATTCTTGACCGTTTGTTGTTCCAGATGAATTTTATTCTATTTTTCTAGCTCTGTAAAGTAGTTTTTGATAATTTGATTGATATAGAACTAAATAAATAATTTAATTTGTTTAGTATTGTCATGTTTGCTCAAGGTAACCATGAACAAATGATGTTTTTCCAGTTGTTTACATCTGACTTTATTTGTATGAAAAATATTTTGTAATTGTGCTCACATAATTTCCAGGTTTGTGTTGGAAGGTAGATGCCTAAGTATGTTATGTCATTTGCTGCTAGTTTAAATAGAACTTCTTTTTCTATCTCTTGCCCTTGAGCATTGTTGTTCATATAAAAGAATGTTAATGATTTATGTGGGTTCATTTTATATCCTGCTATTTTGTTGAAGTTGTTTCAAGGAGTTTTTTAGTTAATTGCCTAGAAATCTCTAAATATACCATCATATCATCTACAAAAAGTGAAAGTTTTGCTTAATCCTTGACAATTCTAATTCCCTCAATTTGTTTTTCTTCTCTTGTTAAAGCTTACATTTCCAATACTATGATGAATCGTAGTGGTGAAAATAGTCATCCTTGTTTTACCCTAATTTTACTGGAAACACTCCTATTGTATTATATATAATATTTTTTATGGTTTTAACTAGATACAACTTATTTTTTTCAGGTTTTTCAAGACAATGGGGTGAAGTGGCTTGCCCAAGGCCACACAGCTAGGAAATTATTAAGTGTCTGAGGTCAGATTTGAACCCAGGTGCTCCTGACTCCAAGGCCATTGCTCTATTCACTGTGCTACCTAGCCAACACGATACTACTTATTATTTTAATAGAATCCTTTTATTGCAATACTTTCTAATCTTTTTAATAGGAATGGATGTTGTATTTTGTCAATGGCTTTTTCAATACCTATTAAGATAATCAAATGATTTTGGATGTTATACTAGTTTGTGCATATGTTCTTGATAATGATTAACTTCATTGCCTATGATAACTTTTAAGATGTAGTTTCTTTCCCTTTCTCCTTTATTGTGATCTAATTTTACTTTTTCCTCTGTCTGAGATCAGGATTGGTACCCCTGATTTTTTTTTACTTCAGCTGAAGTATAATTATTCTGCTCCAGCCTTTTACCTTTATCCTGTGTGAATCTCTCTGCTTCATATGTGTTTCTTGTAAGCACATACTGTAGGATTCTCATTTTTAATTCATTCTTCTATCTCCTTCCATTTTATGGGAGAATTCATTCCATTTCCATTTACAGTTAAGATTTCTATTTCTGTATTTTCCACTATGCCATCTTTCTCCATATATACTTTTCTCTTTCCTTTCCTCTTATGTCTCATCAAACTTTTGCTCCCTTTTCCCTTTAGATTTTCTTTTCAATTTTATATTTTTTGACATTTTTATTTTGTTTTTATTTTTTCAACCCCAACTACATGCAAAAGCAAGTTTCAACATTTACTTCTAAAACCTTTAGTTTCACATTCTCCCACCCTACTCACCCCATTGAGAAAGCAAGTATTTGGTGTAGGTTAAAAATATGTAGCCATGAAACACACATTATTACAATAGTCATGTTGTTAAAAGTAAATACAACCCTCCCCCACCAAGAAAAACAAATCTCAAGAAAAATAAAGGGGAAAAGTGTGCTTCTTTCTATTTTCAGGCCCCATCAGCTTTTTCTTTGAGTTGTACAGAATTCTTTATCATATGTCCATCAGAGAAATGGCTTCAGTATTTTCTCCCACAGTTATTGCTAGCTCTAAGTCCCTTCATGGTATTCTTCCACCCACATTTACTCAAGTCTCTCTCTCTCCTTTCACCCTGTCCCTTATCAAAAGTGTGTTGCATCTGGTGACCCTCTTCCACAATCTTCCCTCTCTTCTACCATCTACACCCTGCCTTCACTCCCCCTGTATTCTTTCTCCCATCCCTTTTCTCTCTTATTTTCCTCCAGCATAAGATAAATATCTGTACCAAACTGAGTGTGTATGTATTTTATTTCTTCTCTGAGACACTTCTGATAGCAGTAAAGACTCCCCCTCACCTAACCCCTCTTCTACTGTATTGAAAAACTTTTCCTTGCCACTTCTATATGAAATACCTCACCCAATTCTGTCTCCTTCCCCAGTACAATCCTCTTACCTATTAACTCCATTTTAAATATATTATACATTCAAATTCAATTCCCTCTATTCCTTGTTTATATATGCTGCTTCTCACTTCCCTAATAAATGAGAAGGTTCATATGAGTTGTCAGTTTCATCTTCCCATTCATGAATAAAAGCAGTTCAGCATCATTAAACTCCTCATAATTTGCCCTTCCCATCCACTCCCTCTATGCTACATCTGAGTCCACAACTTGAAGATCAAATTTTTTGATAATCTCTGGCCATTTCATCAGGAAAGTTTGAAGATCCCCTATTTCATTGAATATCCATCTTTTCCCCTGAAAGAGTATGTTCTATTGTGTTGGGTAGTCAATTTGTGCTTGTAATCCAAACTGTTTTTCCTTCCAGAATATCATATTCTAAACTCTATGAGCCCAAATGTAGAAGCTACTAAATTTTGTGTTATCTTGACTGTATTTCCACAATAATAGAATTATTTATTTCTATCTGCTTGTAATATTTTCTACTTGATTGGGAATTCTGAAATTTGACTGTAACATTCCTTGCAGTTTTCATCTTAGGGTCTCTTTCAGGAGGTGATCAGTAGATTCTTTCAATTTCTATTTTACCCTCTGCTTTTAGGATGTCAGGACAATTTTCATGGAAAATTTCCTGAAAAAATGAAGTCTAGGGCCTGTTTTTTTTTGGTTATTCCAGTCAGTCCAATAATTTTAGAATTATTTCTTCTGGGTCAGTTTTCCAGACCAATTGCTTTTCCAATGAGATATTTCACATTTTCATCTAGATTTTCATTCTTTTGGTTTTGTTATATTTATTGTTTTTTGATTTCTCACAAAGTCATCCACTTCCTTTGGCTCCATTATACATTTTAAGGAATTATTTTCTTCAGAGACCCTTTGTATCTTCTTTTCCATTTGGCCAATTCTACTTTTTAAAGCATTCTTCTTCTCATTGGACTGCTTTTTCCATTTGACACAAACTGATTTTTAAGATGCTATTTTCTTTCTTTTTTTTTTGTAATTCCTTGACCAGGCTGCTGACTTGGTTTTCATGATTTTCCTGTATTGCTTTCATTTCTCTTCCCAACTTTTCCTCTACCTTCCTTACTTGATTTTCAAAATCTTGTTTTTTGAAATCTTCCATAGCCTAAGAGCAATTCATATTTTTCTTGAAGGTTTTGAATACAAAAACTTTGCCTTTGCAATCTTCTGTAATTTGATACTCCATAGGAAAAAAATAATTGTCTATGATTGAATTTTTTTTTCTTCTGTTGTTCACTCATATGGTAGAGTTCTGTTTCCAGTGTGGAGGATGCACTGTCCCAAGGTTTTGAGGGGTTTTGCTGCTGTTTTTAAGGATACCTTCCAGGAAACTCAATTTCTTCATGGTCTTATGAGAGGCTCTGAATGCTCTCCTGGTCTTTGCTCTGGTCTTTGGATGATCACAAGCACTCCCCTTTGTCCTGGATTCATGAGGAAAGTCCATGCTCTGCTATGACAATTAAGCTCCTTTTTCTATGAATAGGGCCCCAGATTGTGACCTGGATCTGAATATGGGGGGCAATACAACAGAATCTTGCCTCAGAAATGATTAGTAAAAAGAGACCTCTGCAATCTCCCCTGACCCCCTTAAAGTCCATGAATTTAACACTCCGGAAGCAGCTGCCAGTTGACTCCCCGCTAGATGGTTCCTAATCCTGCTTCTGTTTCCCAGGGACTACGACTGTGCTAGAGTCTGTGCTGATCTGGGCTCAGTGCTCACATGGGTGTGGCAAGGTTTTCCTGTTGACCTTCTCAATTGTCCTTGGCAATCCCTGGGCTGAGAAGTCTGCAAACTACTGCTGCTGTCATGAATCCAGCTGCTCCCAAGGACCCAGGAATTCTGTGATTTGTTCCTGGATGATTGGAGCAAGTTCACTCTAGTGTGGCCAGGTTGTGCTGTAGGTCCTTTTTAACCCTGGTTTAACAGACCATTCCCATTGATTTTCCAAGTTGTCTTGGCCTGGAAAATTGTTTCCCTCAGGTTTTTGTGTTTTCACTCAGGTTCTGTCACTCTAGAATTTACTTAGAGTCATTATCTTTAAAGATATTTGGAATAGTCTGGGTGGGAGAGAGTTTGTGGGAATTCCTGCCTTTTTTTTTCTGTCATCTTTTCTCCATTCTCCAATTTTATCTATATTTTTACTTTTATTTTTGTCTTCCCTTTTACAAGTTCCTTCTTTCCTTTTCCTTCCCTTACCATCCCTGCCCTGCCCCACTTCTCATTAAGGTAGGATAGATTTTTAACCCAATGTGGGATGTATATCATTCTTCCTTTGGATAAAATATGTTAAAAGTAGGATTTACTTGGTTTTCACATCTTCCCTTATTTCCCCTACTATAATAAGTCTTTGGATCTCTTCATGATGTTATTTATCCTCTAATGCCTAGTTTTCTTCTAGTATAAGCTTTCTTTTCATGACTTTATTGCTATAATCATGTCTTCTACCTATAACTCCTCTGGCAAAATATACTCCTTTTATCTGTCCTGATAGAAGTACCTTTGTCAAGGGCTAATTGAATGTTTACTTGTTTCATTGTTAAGCAACATTGCCTAATAATCACCAACTACACTCCTTTCTTCTATCTCATTAGAAATTCATTTCTCAAAACTCATAAATCACATCACATTATAGCCAATTTATACTACATCCTTTTTTCAAATACCCTCCATGGACATACAATCTTTATGAGAAAAGGATCATACAAAACCAAATCATTTTTTGAATCATTTATACCCCACCCAAGTACATTCCCTCGAATTTTAAACAGTCAAGCAGAGCAAAATTTCTTTGTGATCTTCTCCTCTCCATTCCCTCTAAGAACACTCTAACCCCCTTCTTACCCTTACAACACTCCTTAACTAAAGTATCTAGTTACAAAAAGCTTCATGCTTCATTTATACACTCTCCAAGTACTCTCCCTCCCTTTGTCTCAATAAGGAATACCACTTTCACAAGTAACATTGTTTCATCTCATTTATACCCATATCCACTTGATATTTTCTTCTATTTTTACAGGCTTTTGATTTTGTTTGATGGAATCTTGGTGTCTCATGGAGTCATTAGTTTCAATTTGATTGATTCTAATTCTTAGGGTTTAATTTTATTCAAATAACTTCTGTATTTCCCGTTCCAGTTGGTTAATTTTACTTTATGATGACTTGCAATCCTTTTCTATTTGTTCATTTTATTTTTTGAAGAGTTAAATTTTTTTTTTCAGTAGTTCATATTTACTTTTAAAGGAGTTGATTACTTCAGTCAGTTTTTCATAATTGTCAATGTTATCTTTTTCTGAGATGGTATTTTTATCATTCCTATCTGAATAGTAACTTTCTATGTTTAGTGCCCTCTTTATTTTTTCTTTTTTTGCTCTTTTTGATAGTTAAGCTCTGCTTCTGTGGGATGGTGAGTAAAGTTCCAAGCATTTTATGTTGGTCCATGACTTATCACCTGACAAGGTGTTGCCAATGAAGTCCAACTGTTGCCTGTGCAGAGGTTTGTTGCCTTCTTTATGTTTAGGTTTTGAAGATGCAGCGGTTTGTTGTCAACTCAACCTTGTCTGTTGACCCAGTGTTTCTGGGCCACAAATTTTGTCAGAGTTGGGACCCTCTCTGCTGGACTGCTCTCTAGCTGAACTGTGACTTGGACTGGGCTGTGGCTAAGAGCCCACTTTCCCTCTCTCCGGTCTACTCTGGGATATACTTCTCTTTTAGACCTGAAGAGTCAGAATTTTACTGAAGATCCTCCAAGATATCTTTATTTGAGAACTTATTTTACTATTTTTCTGAGGAGAACTGTAGATTTAAGATCTATGTTGAGGCTTCATTTAAAGTTGTGTTATCTTGGTTCTCTATAGGTAATTTCTAAGGTACAATCCAAAGGCAGTCCCATTTTTTAAAAAAAGCTTAATATTAATTGCTACAATGTATTTCAGGAAGTTCATAAAATAATCTCCTTTTTAGACTTTATCCTCCACCTTCTAACTCCATACCCCCACCACTCACTCTCTCTCCTTCCCCACTTCTAATGGAATGGAATATATTTTTCATAACTTTTTTTTACTAATTTAAAATTTTATTTCTCATTAACTGTACAGTAAATATAGCAGTCTGCATTGCTTCAAACTTTAGCTTCATAAAGGTTTCAAATTTATTTAGGTACTTGGAAGAAGATATACTTCTTACAGAGATTTTTTAAAAAAGCATAAGAAAAAAGAGCCAGATACTTTAGGAGGAATTAATTATTCACTTAACAAAAATTTATTGAGAGTCTCCTCTCTAAAAGTCACTATGCTATATGCTTTAAGCTATATGAATAAAAATCAAAACTATGAATATTTGTTAAGAAACTACTTCTTACATAGCACAATCCTACATTTAAAGAATACAAATCTCATTTGTGAGACAATATAAACATGATTCAAAGGTTCAATTTAATTCAATAAGCACTTATTAAGAGTCATCTGGATTCCAGGAATACACACACACACACACACACACACACACACACACACACACACATACACATACACACACACAGAGGCATGCACACACATTTACAAATGCAAGCACACACACTATATACAGTACTATATATGTATAGACCTATATTCATTGTATACATATATTAGTATTTATAATTACATATATGTAGTTATGTAACACAATGAATAAAGCATTTGACTTGAAGTCAAAAAGACTTCAATTTGTGCCTCAGAAACTTACTAATTGTGACTCTGGGTAGATCATGTAACCACTATGCACCTTAGTTCTCTCAACTGTAAAATGGGGATAATAATGCTACCTAATTCCCTAGGATTGTGAAACTAAAGGGAGATAATACTTGTAAAGTGCTTTGAAAACCTTAAAGTCCTATGTAAATGCTATCCATTATTATTAGTTATTATTTATGCATATGTACACATACAAACACGCACATACATATATATATATATATATTATTTATATATATATATATTTCAGATGCATATATGGATATATTACAAATATTTATGTGTACTATATATGTACTATATATAGTATATACAAACTATATACATATATAAATTATGTAGAGGTTGCTAGATGGTTTAGTGGATAGTGTGCTATACCTGAAGACAGGAAGCCCAGAGTCCAAATCTGAGCCCAGATATTTAGCTAAGTAACTCTGGGAAAGTCATTTAACTTTTATTCATTGGAGAAGAAAATGTCAAATCACTCCAGGTCTTTACCAGGAAAACCCTATGAATAGTATAGTAATGCTAAAGTTCATAGAGTAGGCAGGATTGAACAGTAACAATATGTAAATTTACACACATAAATATACATATATATATATAGTCTATCTGTATATATATCTCTATTAGCTGTATGTCAGTCTGTCTATCTATCTATCTATCCATCTACCTACCTACCTATCATATAATTTATTATTAATTGATAGGGTACTGAGTATTTGGGAAATCAAAAGATGAAGGAGAACAGAACATACAAAGGCTGTCCCTATACCTGTTTATCACAGAAAGAGTAGAAGATGGGATGACATATACAGGGAGCATCAACAGACAACATTGACCAGAAAGTAGAGTGTTTAGTTGGTAGTAGCGTTTAATCAGACTGGGATAAGATTATGAAGGACTTTAAATTCCAAACAGAGGAGTGTGTATTTAATCTGTCTATAAAAAGCTACCTAGGGGTGGCTAGGTGGTGCAGTGGATAAAGCACCAGCCCTGGAGTCAGGAGTACCTGAGTTCAAATCTGGTCTCAGACACTTAATAATTACCTAGCTGTGTGGCCTTGGCCAAGCCACTTAACCCCATTTGCCTTGCAAAAACCTAAAAAAAAAGCTACCTAAACAGAGGGATGGCTTGAATAAACCTGGTTTTTAGAAACATTAATTTTGTAGCTGCATAGGACATGAATAGGAATGGGGAGAACCATTTGATATTGGAGACCATTGAGACAGCTATTGCATTAGTCCTGGTAAGATGTCATGAGAGCCTGAACTGGGATGGTGGGAGTCTGAGTGTTGAGAAGGGGAACAATGTGAGAGATAATTGGGAAGATAGAATTTATAGGACTTAGAAATCACCTGACTGGGAGGCTGGTGAGAGAAAGAGTGGGGTTTCAATAACGTTTCATAAGTTTTAATACAGTTTAAATAAGATAATTTTTAATACCAAAAATGGAACATATAGATGAAAAGTTGACTTTAACAGTAAAAATGAATGAGGTTTGTGCTGGATATGTTGAGTATGAAATGTCTAGGTCAATTCCTGGTGAAAATATCTAATAAATAGCTTATGAAAATTGACTAAAACTCAGGAGAAAGATGAGAGTTGGTTTCAGATTTGCAGCATAGAACAATTTCTTCTTTTGTAATTTATCTGTGGAAAAAAGAGGGGAATATGAGACAATAGTTTTATAGAAAAAATAATGAAAGACCAAAGTAAAATGCATATATTTCCCCCCAAGAATTTGGGAGATCTGGGCATATTTCTGTGAACTACAGAATATTTGATATCACATTTAAATTAAGAAGACAAAGAATTTAAATGACTGTAGTGACAACAAACATATAAACAACTCTTTACACAGTGCACTTAAGGTTTGAGAAGTGCTTTACATGGAGTTTTCATTTAATTCTTACAGCACTTTTGTGTGATAAAGATTTAAAAAAGTATTATCCCATTTTAAGATTGAAGAATCAGGTGCAGAGATGAAGGAACTTGTTCAATAATACAGTGAATAAGTTTAATGACTCCAAGACATGTTGTTATGAGGTCTAATTTGTTTTGAGCCTTGAAAGAAGAATTGCATTGAGATAAATAGAGTGAGGAGACTGGAAATGCCATGTGGAATGGAATATTATGAGGAAATTCACAGTTGGGATTTGAAATTTGGAGAAAAATGTATATACCTGTATAAGTTTGAGGCAGGGAATGTTTGAAGCTTTTTGATTTATTATTTTAAAGTCAGTCAACAATTATTTATTATTTACTTATTTTGTGCCAGGGATTTTGTTAAGTGTCAGGGATACAAGGAGAGACAAATACCTGTCCTCAAGGTGAGACATTTTAATGGGGAGATAGCAGGAACACAATGTATGTAAAGTATTAGCAAACCTTTTACTGATAAATAAACGTTTTGTTGTTATTATAATTATTAATACAGATTATTATAAATATGCATGTATAAATACAGTAACTACTATTACAGAGTAGAAAAAAGGTAATTTCAGAGGGAAATATTTTACAATGGTGACATCTGGAGAGAAAAGCTGAGAAATGTTTTCTCTAGAAGGTTGGAATTGAACTGAGTCTTGAAAGAAGTCATGTCCTGTTATTTAACACCCATCAACTCCTTTCTTGTAAAAAATAAAAAAATAAACAAAATGACCTTTTCTGACATCTTTATGTTGAAAGGGGGAAATGTGGAATCATAGATCATAGTATCATAGACCATATGCCATAGCCCATCAAGAAATGGAATGGCTCTTAGAGACCATCTAACCCCAAAACTTTATTTTATACATGAAGACAGTGAACTTCAGAGACACTGGAATTAGAGCATATGTCCTCTAGTGTTCTTTTTTTGCTACACCAACTTCTTCTGTATTGATTCTCTATATCCTTATGTCTAAGACCAAGAAAATAAAGTTCTTGCTAACTATATCCCTAGAATTATTAAATGATTCAGCAACAGAATTGGTTATGGATTTGTCAAGGGAAATGGGATTAAGGAAACTGCATGACCATATTTGTCTCTTCTTTGAGAATAAGAAGCCCTTGAGAGCAAGAACAATCTTATTTTTCTATATGCATCCTCAGGGTTTGCTTAGTACAGTATCTTATACATAGTAAGGTCTCAAAATTTATTTTGTATTCATTAATCTATTTAATTGTTATTTCTGGGACCAATATCATAGTTGCAATTAATATAAATTCCTTATAGTTTTTTCTTTACATTAGTGTAATCACTGTGTATAATTGCTTCATAAATATGGTTTCTCTGAGAGTTCATGATGTATTATTACAGTGTTCCCATATTTTTTCTGAACAACAGATGTTTATAATTTTTTATGACTCTATACTATTCCATTGCAATCATCAGTGGATATATACTGACTTTGTTTCTATTTTTGGTACCAGAAAAAAAAGTACTGCTAAAAATATTTTGGTATATATAAAACCCTTCAGTCTGTCTTTATCTTTCATAGTCATGAAGGGAAAAAGCCATGAGGGAAAGGGGGGACTTAAAGATCAGGTTCATTCTAAATGAAAAACTCATAGACACACCATCTTACTCTAGAGGTAAGAAAGGCTTGGATTTTAATTCACAGGTTGCACGAAAGTTCTCAGATTACTACAAAGTGTTCACAAGTTACTAAAAGTTCACAAAAGCTAATAGCAAAGACATTTAAGAAAAGGAAAGAGGAAAAGGAAAGAAAACAGACAGGAGATGTGACTGGCCTTAGACCCATGTGGATCCAGTTACATGGAGCTGGATCCATATTAGTAGCTACAAGCCAGGAAAGAAGTAGTCAAGTTGAAAAGGTGAAAGAGAAGAAAAGCTTAGGAGGAAGAGAAAGAGAAGAAAAGTTTGAAACAACATAGATCCAGACACATAGAGTTGTGGGTTATATTATTCTAGTAATAGAGCCAGAGCCAGACCATGTAGGAGAGAGAGAGAGAGAGAGAGAGAGAGAGAGAGAGAGAGAGAGAGAGAGAGAGAGAGAGAGAGAGAGAGAGTTTGTGTCTAGCAGGGAAAAAATAAGCAACAAAAAGAGAGAGTTACAAGGAAGTTTCCTCAAACATCTTTCTTCTGTGTGGGGTAAGGATGGTGCTTGAAGAAAGTTCGAGCACCTGGCTGGGCAAATTCCAATACCTATGAATAGGAATAGTCCCCAAAGAATGGCTAAGACAGTACTTGTTGCACATGGGTGGTGTTTTGATGATGATGAAGATGATGATTTTTTTTCTCAAAGAAGACCACCATATCAGGGAGGTGAGGCCATGACATGCATGTGAATTAGATTTAAGTGAAGGGTGCTGTGCTAAATCACCAGTCTCACTTTCTCCTCTGGCGTCACCAGATATGGATCAGGTTGACTGGAGATGGTCTTGGATGTGAGATAATCAGGGTTAAGTGACTTGAAAACTTAAGTGTCTGAGGCTAGATTTGAACTCAGGTTCTCCTGACTCTAGGGTTGATGTTTATCCACTGTGCAACCTATCTGTCCTTGGGGTTCTGTGTACTATGGTTCTATTGTCTAGCCTTCTCCTGCCCAAAAGTTCAACATGGTTTAGGAAATGGAGATTAGATAGAGAATACCATTGGCAGTATTGAAAAGCCTCAAAAGTCTCAAAAATCCTCAAAAGATTACAGCAATTTCTCTGTTTCCAGCTTCAATAAAGCATATAATCAATCAATAGTACAATTGCTCAGTCCCAGAGGAGAAACAATTTAATGACTTTTCATGCACAATTCTAGATAGATTTCCCAAATATTGGAATCAATTCTTAGCTCCAACAAGAGTTCACCCCTAGCTTCTTCAATGCAAACATTTTGCCTTTTATCCTCTCTGCCAATGGAAGGGTATAAAGTGTTTGGTTTTAATTTTCAGTGGAATGCATTAAAAAAGTGAAAGTTTTCTTTGGAATGAAACATCCTAAAAACAAAATTTGGTCAAATATAAATTTAACAAGACTAAATAAGAATAAAAGTTATTTGAAATTTATAGTTTAAGTAGTCTGTATCTTCCAGAAATAGGCTTTTAAAAACATCAATGTGTGTATTTTACAACTGAGTTTTCTTTTTTAAGGTTCTTTTGAGCTAAGATTTTCTTTAATAATATTTTACCTCTTTATAAATCTCATTTCTATGAATTTTAGCCCAACAGAGGCTCATAGTTGAGAAAGGTGAAGGACTTTTTTGAAAGCTATTAATGTCTTTGTATACAATGACTGAATTAGCAGAGGACTTTAAGAACTGGGAAACATTTGAACAGTATGAACTTCATAGAAACCATTGCTTGATTGGTTCCCTGATTTCACTTATGGTCAAACTTTTTACCCAGCTGGAATCCATCAATACTAATGCTTTTTTTTTGGAGATGGGAAATGTATTATTTATTTATTTATTTTTAAAAATTTTTATTAAAGATATTATTTGAGTTTTAAAGTTTTCCCCCAATCTTGCTTCCCTCCCCCACCCCACCCCACAGATAGCACACCCTCAGTCTTTACTTTGTTTCCATGTTGTACCTCGATCCAAATTGGGTGTGATGACAGAGGAATCATATCCTTAAAGAGAACAGAATTCTCAGAGGTAACCAGAACATACCATAAGACATCTGGGTTTTTTTTTTCTGAATTAAAGGGAATAGTCCTTGTACTTTGTTCAAACTCCACAGCAGCTTATCTGGATACAGATGGTACTCTCCTTTGCAGACAGCCAAAAATTGTTCCCATTTGTTTTGCTGATGGAATGAGCAAGTCCTTCAAGGTTGAACATCACTCCCATGTTGATGTTAGGGTGTACAGTGTTTTTCTGGTTCTGCTCATCTCACTCAACATCAGGTCATGCAAATCCCTCCAGGTTTCCCTGAAATCCCATCCCTCCTGGTTTCTAATAGAACAATAGTGTTCCATGACATACATATACCACAGTTTGCTAAGCCATTCCCCAATTGAAGGACATTTACTGGATTTCCAATTCTTTGCCACGACAAACAGGGCTGCTATAAATATTTTTGTACAAGTAATGTTTGTCCCTTTTTCCTCATCTCTTCAGGGTATAGACCCAGTAGTGTTATTGCTGGGTCAAAGGGTATGCACATTTTTGTTGCCCTTTGGGCATAGTTCCAAATAGCTCTCCAGAAGGGTTAGATGAGTTCACAGCTCCACCAACAGTGTAATAATGTCCCAGATTTCCCACATCCCTTCCAACAATGATCATTATCCTTCCTGGTCATACTGGCCAATCTGAGAGGTGGGAGGTGGTACCTCAGAGAAGCTTTAATTTGCATTTCTCTAATTAATGATTTAGAGCATTTTTTTCATATGGCTATGGATTGCTTTGATCTCCTCATCTGTAAATTGCCTTTGCCTATCCTTTGACCATTTGTCAATTGGGGAATGGCTTTTTGTTTTAAAAATATGACACAGTTCTCTGTATATTTTTAAATGAGTCCTTTGTCAGAATCATTAGTTGTAAAGATTGTTTCCCAATTTACTACTTTTCTTTTGATCTTGATTACATTGGTTTTATCTGTGCAAAAACTTTTTAATTTAATGTAATCGAAATCATCTAATTGGTTTTTAGTGATATTCTCCAACTCTTCCTTAGTCATAAACTGTTCCCCTTTCCATAGATCTGACAGGTAGGCTAGTCCTTGATCTTCTAATTCGCTTATAGTATTGTTTTTTATGTCTATGTCCTGTACCCATTTGGATCTTATCTTGGTAAAGGGTGTGAGGGGTTGGTCTAATCTAAGTTTCTTCCATACTAACTTCCAATTATCCCAGCAGTTTTTGTCAAAGAGGGAGTTTTTATCCAGGTGGCCTGACTCTTTGGGTTTACCAAACAGCAGATTACTATAATTATCTCCTGCTTTTACACCTAGTCTATTCCACTGGTCCACCACTCTATTTCTTAGCCAATACCAAACAGTTTTGATGACTGATGCTTTATAATATAATTTTAGATCGGGTAGTGCTAAGCCACCTTTGTTTGCATTTTTTTTTTCATTAAGCTCCTGGCAATTCTTGACTTTTTATTTCTCCATATGAATTTACTTACAATTTTTTCTAGCTCATTAAAGTAATTTTTTGGAATTTTGATTGGTAGGGCACTAAACAGATAGTTTAGTTTTGGTAGAATTGTCATTTTTATTATATTAGCTCTCCCTATCCATGAGCAGTTGATATTTGCCCAGTTATTTAAAACTGATTTAATTTGTGTGAGAAGTGTTTTATAATTGTTTTCAAAAAGATTCTGAGTCTGTCTTGGCAAATAGACTCCCAAGTATTTTACATTGTCTGAGGTTACTTTGAATGGGATTTCTCTTTCTAGCTCTTCCTGCTGTTTCTTGCTAGTCATATATAGGAAAGTTGAGGATTTATGGGGGTTTATTTTATAACCTGCAACATTGCTGAAATTTCTAATTGTTTCCAGTAGTTTTTTAGATGATTTCTTGGGATTCTCTAGGTAGACCATCATGTCATCTGCGAAAAGTGAGAGTTTTGTCTCTTCCTTCCCAATTCTACTTCCTTTAATTACTTTTTCTTCTCTAATTGCTGATGCTAACATTTCTAATACAATATTGAATAGTAGTGGTGATAATGGGCACCCTTTTTTGACCCCTGATCTTATTGGGAATGCCTCTAGCCTCTCCCCATTGAGTATAATGCTTGTTGATGGTTTCAGATAGATACTGCTAATTATTTTAAGGACCAGTCCATTTATTCCTACACTCTCTAGTGTTTTTAATAGGAATGGATGCTGTATTTTGTCAAAAGCTTTTTCAGCTTCTATTGATATGATCATATGGTTTCTGATAGGTTTGTTATTGATAGAATTAAGTATACTAACCATTTTCCTAATATTGAATGAACCCTGCATTCCTGGAATAAATCCTACTTGATCATAATATATTATCATAGTGATGACTTGTTGTAGTCGTTTTGCTAAGATTTTATGTAGGATTTTTGCATCTATATTCATGATGGAAAGAGGTCTATAATTTTCTTTCTCTGTTTTAACTCTTCCTGGTTTAGGTAGCAGTACCATATTGGTTTCATAGAAAGAGTTAGGGAGAGGTCCATCTTTCCCTATTTTTTCAAAGAGTTTATATAGGCTTGGAACCAATTGTTCCTTAAATGTTTGGTAGAATTCACTTGTGAATCCATCAGGCCCTGGAGATTTTTTGGGGGGGAGTTCACTAATGGCTTTTTGAATTTCTTTTTCTGAGATAGGGTTGTTCAGGTATTTAATCTCTTTTTCATTTAACCTGGGCAACTTATATTTTTGTAAATATTCATCCATTTCACTTAGATTATCAAATTTATTGGCATAAAGTTGGGCAAAGTAATTTCACATTATTACTTTAATTTCCTCCTCGTTGGTGGTGAGTTCACCTTTTTCATTCATAATACTAGCAATTTGGTTTTCTTCTTTCTTTTTTTTAATCAAATTGACGAGAGGTTTATCAATTTTATTGGTTTTTTCATAATACCAATTTTGCTTTTATTTATTAATTCAATAGTTTTTTTTGCTTTCAATTTTATTAATTTCTCCTTTGATTTTTAAAATTTCTAATTTGGTATTTGATTGGGGATTTTCGATTTGTAGTTTCTTTAATTTTTTTAGTTGCATGTTTAGTTCATTGATTTCCCCTGTCTCCAATTTATTCATATAAGCATTTAGAGCTATAATATATCCCCTGAGAGTTGCTTTGAATGCATCCCATAGGTTTTGGTATGTTGTTTCATTATTAGCATTATCTAGGATAAAATGGTTAATTCTTTCTATAATTTTTTTTGGTCCACTCATTTTTTAAGATAAGGTTATTCAGTTTCCAATTTGCTCTAGGTCTATATCTCCTTGGCCCAGTATTGCATATGACTTTTATTGCATTGTGATCTGAGAAAGATGTATTCACTATTTCTGCCTTTCTACAGTTGATCATTAGGTTTTTATGTCCTAGTACATGGTCAATTTTTGTATAATTTCCAGGTACTGCAGAGAAAAAGGTATATTCCTTCCTATCCCCATTCAGTTTCCTCCATAAGTCTACCATATCTAATTTTTCTAACAATCTATTTACCTCCCTAATTTCTTTCTTGCTTGTTTTATGATTTGATTTATCTAAATCTGATAGCGGGAGGTTGAGGTCTCCTACTAGTAGAGTTTTGTTGTCTATGTCTTCCTGTAATTCTTTCAGCTTATCCTCTAAGAATTTGGGTGCTGTCCCACTGGGTGCATATATATTCAATATTGAAATGACTTTATTGTCTATGGTACCTTTTAGGAGGATAAAGTTTCCTTCCTTATCTCTTTTAATGCTATCTATTTTTACTGCTGCTTTGTCTCAGATAAGGATTGGTACCCCTGCTTTTTTTACTTCAGCTGAAGCAAAATATATTTTGCTCCAACCTTTTACCTTTACTCTATATGTATCTCTCTGCTTCAAATGCATTTCTTGTAAGCAGCATATTGTAGGATTCTGGTTTTTAATCCACTCTGCTATTTGCTTACATTTTAAGGGAGAGTTCATCCCATTCACATTCAAAGTTAAGATTACTAATTATTTATTGCCCTCTGTGCTATCTTCCCTCTGTTTGTATTTTTCCCCCTTCCCCCCCTTTTATCCATATTCCCCCAGTATTTTGTTTTTGAATACCACCCCTTCAGTGTATTTGCCCTACTATATCACTCCCTCCCCTTTCTTTTCCCTTTCCCTTTTCCCTTCCCTTCCTTTTGTTATTTCCCCTTATTTCCTCCACTCCCCTTCCCTTTCTCTGTCCCCCCTCCCCTTTTTCCCTTTAACTTATTGAAAGGTTAGATGTTTTTTAAGTCAACTGAGTATGTGTAGGTTGACTTTAAGCCAAGTCTGATGAGAAGAAGATTCAGGTGTTTCTCCTCTACACCCTTCTTCCCCTCTATTACCATAGGTTTTTTGTACCTCTTAGTGTAATGAGATTTGTCCCATTCAATCCCCTCCCTCCTCCCATCTCTTTCCTGTCCCCCTTTTTAGGGAGGTAGTGCATTTTTTTTAGATCATTCTATCTAAGTCATAAAACTTCTGAGTGTCTGTCCCTTCTAGTTCAGTATATTCTGTTGAATAGAGTCCAAATTCCTGAGAGTTATTAGAACCTTTCTCCTCAGTGGAGTTAAAGCCAGTTACATCCCATTAGATATCAGTCTCATGGATAGGTCATGGATGTCCAGCATTTCTGGCTAGGTATGTTCTCTCTGTTAGAGTTACGTTTCTCAGGATTGTCAGGATTTAAGGGAGTCTCTGCCCCCCCCCCCATGCTGGGATATAGCCAGTTTCAACTTGCTGGATTGCATTTTTTTCCTTTTACTGCCCCCCCTTTTTTTTTTACCTTTTCATGTGTCTCTTGAACCTTCTGTTTGATATCCAAATTTTCTGTTTAGCTCTGGTCTTTTCATCAGAAATTTCTGGAATTCTTCCATTTCGTTAAATGTCCATCTTTTTCCCTGGAAGAGAAGGCTCAGCTTTGCAGGAAAGTAGATTCTTGGCTGCATTCCAAGTTCCCGTGCTCTTTGAAATATCTAGTTCCAGGCCCTTCGATCACTTAAAGTTGATGCAGCCTGGTCCTGCGTGATCTTTACTGTGGCTCCTTGATATTTAAATTGTTTCTTTCTGGCTGCTTGCAGGATTTTCTCTTTTATCTGATAGTTCTGGTGTTTGGCCACAACATTCCTTGGTGTTTTCCATTTAGGATCTTTTTCTGGTGGGGATTGATGTACTCTTTCAATAACTACTTTGCCCTCTGATTCCATGATGTCAGGGCAGTTTTCCATCACTAGATCCTGTAATATTAAGTCCAGGCTTTTTTCCTCTTCAATGTTTTCAGGAAGTCCTATAATTTACAGGTTGCCCCTCCTCGATCTATTCTCGAGGTCAGTGGTTTTGTTGATGAGGTATTTCACATTTGCTTTTATTTTTTCTATTTTTTGATTTTTTTAACTGACTCTTGCTGTCTTGTGGAGTCATTAGTTTCTGTAGACTCCATTATTTTTTGGGGGGAGGAGTTTTCTTCATTAACCTTTTCCAATTTGTCAATTGTACTTTTGAAAGAGCTTTCCATTTGACCAATTGAGGTTTTGAGAGAATTAATTTCTTTTTGCATTTGCTCATTTGAGAATCTGAGAGAATTATTCTCATTTTGTAATTGTCCAATTGATGATCTGAGAGATTTATTCTCCTTTAGTGTTTGTCCAATTGTACTTTTCTAAGGTTTTGTTTTCTTTTTGCAAGGTATTAATTGTCTCCCCCAAATTTTCCAGTTGATTTTTAAACTCCTTCCTTGTTTCTTCCAGGAAGACTTTCTGTGCTGGAGACCAGCTTGTATTCTCCTCAGATGTTCCAGGTCTCTCTGGGTTGGGGTCTTTCCCTTCCAGGAATTTTTCTGTGGATCCACCATTCCGCTGACCCTTCTTCATTATGCTAAGACCTTGAGTTGGTTGGGGCTGGTTCACCTGGGCTTGGGATCTCTAAATGCTTTACTGAGTGCAGTTTCTCTGTCTGGCCAGTAGGAGGTGCTAGTTGCCCTCTCTGGGGTGTCTGTGACCTCGGTTGTGAGGCCTTCTTCCTTTGCTTGAGGGAGGGAATTGGAGCTATTGAATTCTTTTGCCTTCAATCAATGGTGGGCTTTACCCTGGCCTGAGGTGATTCTTCAGCTGGGCTTGTTCTTTTGCTCATGCACCTGGGCCTGGGGCAGAAATAATTTGCATTTGTTTTGGAGGAGGCCTCAGTGCAATGGAGGTGTGGGCTCAGAGTTTCTCAGACCTGAGGAGCCCAGGGATGGTGTCCCCAGCTG
Source organism: Macrotis lagotis (assembly GCF_037893015.1). NCBI lineage: Eukaryota > Metazoa > Chordata > Mammalia > Peramelemorphia > Peramelidae > Macrotis > Macrotis lagotis. The sequence goes on from NC_133665.1 coordinate 34,383,718, forward strand.
TCCTGCACCAGATTTCTTCCTGCAGCCCCTTCCCCAAGCTCCAGGGGACAGCACCAACACCAGAGCCTTTGCTTCCCCGCGGACCCAAGCCCCCTTTGTCCAGCCCCACCGCTGATCCAGGAGGTCTGTCTCTTGGGCCCTCAGACTCCCGGTTCCTATGCAGCTGTTGGTCTGGCTGATCTTCCCTGGGAGCTCGGACTCACCTGCTGGTACTCAGCCAAGGCTGCTGTTGGAGACAAATCCTGAGGTTGATTTTCCTCTCCTGGTTTTTCTTTCTGGGTTTCTTGGTTTGGATTTCTTTTAAGAGGTTTGTTTCATTTGATAGATGGGGAAGAGTTCAGGAGACTTTAGAACTGTGCCTGTCTTTTCTCTGCCATCTTGAAATGTCAATACTAATGCTTTTTAATGAAGAGGTGGTTAAAAGAAAATTTAAATCCATGAACTAAGTATGTTGTGTGTTTCTCTGTTCTTAGAAAAGAAAAAAACCCTCTAAAATATCTAAATAAATCATCTAAATATTTGATATTTTTTCCTTATGATATTCAGAATTTTTTTAAAAAAAATCTTCTTTTAAACATTTTTGTTGCCTCTTTTTATTTATTACCTTGAGTCTTTTTACCCTCTAGATTTGGCTTTAGCTTCCTTTTTTTAATCTCTTTGTCTTGCTTAAAAGCTATCTCCAACCAAATCAGTGTCACCCTTTTCTTAAATATTGCCTCTTTTATATTGTTTCCTCCTATTGGGTTTCTAATTTTATTTCTCTGCCATCCTGTATATTTCCTATTTTCTTCCAAGCATGAAGCTGGTTTGTATTGCTGTTTCCTATGTTATGATGTTGTGTACCAATTAAGAAGAGAGAGAGAGAGAGAGAGAGAGAGAGAGACTCAATAACTGAGTTGATACCAACACATACTACTACTACTACTACTACTACTACTACTACTACTACTACTATTACTGCTACTAGTACTACTACTACTACTGCTACCTGATATGAATAAAATGACTATTATCAGTGTACAATTTGGGAGGCCCCAACAGCAGTAAGGACATTATAATAAGAAGAGCTATATTCAATTTTTTTCTTTTTGGATTTTTGGAAGGCAATGAGCTTAAGTGACTTGCCCAAGGTCACACAGCTAAGAAAGTATTAAGTTTCTGAGGCCAGATTTGATGTCTTGGCTTCTATCTCTTTCTTAGTCTCTGTTTCTATTTTCTTTAGTTTCTCTTTGCCTCTGTCTTTCTCTCTCTCTCTCTCTCTCTCTCTCTCTCTCTCTCTCTCCCCATTTCTGCCCCTATCTTTCTCCTTCTCTTTCTCTCTTTCCCTCTATTTCATCTTTTCCCCTAATTTTCTTCCTCTCCCTCCCCCCCTTTGCCTCTGCTCTATTTTCTTGTCTTTCCTAATTCCCTCTCTTGCACAGATATCATTTTTCAAATAAATTACTACTAACTCTTAGTTCATTGGGAATGTGGTTTTATTAAAAAGGAAATTGGCCTTGCTTATTGCTTCACTTTCTTTTACAGCACTGACTGGATTGCCATGCTTGTATAAATGAGATACTGGCAGCAGCAGCAGAGATTAGAAAGAAACTGAAGCTGGTCCCATTTTTCCCCTCTGGCTCTGGCTCTGCCCAGGCACCTCCATCCTGATGGCCTCTGTTCCTGCTCTTTCAGCCTTGTGCCTCTCCTGTGCAGAAAATTGGGGCAAAGTCTGAGGAGGTCTACCAGGAGGACAACTGTCCACCAGGGACCAAGCCGAGATCTGTAAACCAATTTTCACTTGTGACCAATGCCAGGATTCAACCCATCTGTCTCCTGTGGTGAAACACTGGAGTGGCTCATTAACCCACTGTGCCACTTAGCAGCTTCCCTTCACTTGCTGCTTTGTGAATTAACATCCCTGCTGCCACCTTGCCAGACCCCTGTTTTATTTCTGCTTAGAGAGCAACTGGCTGAATAGTGGTTTTTCTATAGTTTGCTATCAGAGCACACACAAGACTTTCAAATTTTACCTGAAAACCACTGCAGTTTCCCATCTAGTTCTATCTTATCATCATCCTTATTGTTATGAAGTCCCAAGTTGAAGGACCCACATACTGTTGTCAGTCTGATCTCTCAGCATTTTAATATGTCTGTGGCTAGTAATTAATAGCTTTAACTCTGTAGGTGGGATTCCAGGGAAGAACCTCAAATGAATTTTTCCTCAAAAACCTCTCATACTCTGAGACTTATAAAATCTATGACTATCCCCTATGATCAGCCCCCTTGCCTTCTCATTTTAATGTTCTGCCATACACTATGATGGGGATCAAAAACTCAGTGCTTAGAAAAATACACATACACACACACACACACACACACACACACACACACACACACACAAGCTACTTCAGGGTGAAGAGTTTGGATTCAAATCAAAACATTTCTGTACTTTGTCCATTAGTGCACCCAGCTTTATTGCTGGGAAAGACCCATATTCAAAAGATAGAGGGGAAAAGCACCTGCTTTCTCACGCTGTTTTATTTTGTCTTGATAAAAATGCAAGGCAGCATATGCAGAAATAGTTCGGAAACACCATTCACATGGTAATTCCTTTGTATCTGAATAATTTCTTTTCAGGTGCTGAACAGAATGCCAGTCTATGGGGGGATTTGAGCATCCCCCTCGTCTTAAGTGGCTCCATGGCCATGTTTTAGCATCTGGCTTTGTTTCTTAGATCAAAGAAATCTACTTTGTCTGGGTCTTCACAAGTGAAAGGTGAATTTGTTGGTTCATAGCCAACACACATTTCATCTGAATGAGCCTTGTTTGGAAAATGTGACCCCAGAAAAAAACTTTGGCAAAACCTTTATTTTATTTTTTCTTTTTGGATCATAGGAAATGACATGATAAAGATTTTCTAACTTTATGTGTTTGACCTATAACAGGTATGTCGTAGTCATTCTAAGGAGATGTTTATAGCCCCCATCCAAATAAATATTTGTATCCCATTCACTGAAAAAAATCAAAGGATCTTTAAATAGTAAATTTAAAGCTAGATTAGAATTTAAAGGACATTATACAAATCCCTTGGTTTCATGAGAAAAAAGAGATTAAATGATTCACCTAAGATCACACTATAAGTAAGTGACAGAGGAAGGATTTGCACTCCGGTCCTCAGAGACGAAAGTCATTGTGTTGCATGACCCATACATTCTTTATGATTATATACTTCAGTCTCCAATTAAGTTTGAATCCTTTTTTCACCTCCAATTCTCCTTGTTGAGTATAATTTGAAGGAAATCCCCTCATTTTTCCCTTTGGTTCTGGCTCTGCCCAGCCATTTCCATCCTGATGGTCTCTGTTCCTACTAATATTTCTACTTGAATTCATTCGTTTGTAAATTTTTATGCCATTCAAAGCTAAGAATATGTGCCGTCTTTTTTATTCCCATTAATTCATTCATCACCTAACATAATTTCTCTAGTTTATTCAGACTTTTAATTTATTTATCTTTTTTGTTATTTGTTTTCTAACAAAAACAGGCACATGGAGCTCCTCAACTATTAGAGTTTTGTTAGCTATATTTCCTTGTGTTTGATTTGCTTTTCCTATATATTCTTTGATGATCTGATATTTGACATTATTTTATTATCTTTGGTGCATTTAAGTTTAATAGACTTTTCCTTCATATCTCTTCTAACCATATTTATTTTTTCTGTTATTCCCTCTAATATCAACTTTGCTATTAATACATTTTTTGGAACTGTCTGTGACAATTATAATTACCAATATAATTTTCTGCTTCTTTTTCTTCTTCCTCAAAGTCTTAGTTTTTAAGAAAAAAAATTAGATAAATAAATACGTCTGGGGTGTAAACACAATGGAAAATTAACTATTTGAGTAGTGGGATTATAAAGCAGTGAAGCAGAAAGAATACAGAGGAATGTAACCCCAAATCACAAATAACTATTTTAAAAATTTACCAAGAGACAGCACATGGACAAAGAAAGTACCTCACATTTATAGGATAAGAAGAATATGGTCTGTAGAAGTAAAGAGAGAGAGGATTGCTCTTTCTTCTGACTTGGAAAATCCCTCAGTATTCTGATAGACTGCTGCTATCAGGACCTAGGATGACCTTCTTTGAAGAACTAAAAGAAAGGAATGAATATTTATATTGATTGCTTTCGCAGTGAACTTTCTATCACACATTTTTAATTATAGTCTCAATGTACAATACTCAATAAGGTATGCTTAGCATTATGATAATATGGGAGTATCGTTTTATCCAAATCCAGAATTGAGATCCATCATGGAACATTCAGGCAGAATAAATTCTTTGCATACATCATTTTTAACTGTATGGAAATTTTGTTTTAAATGTATTTTTTACGAATATGTCATTGGATTTTACTTTCTATTCCAATCTGCCATTCATTGACATTTTATGCAAGAGTTTATAATCTTTATGTTCATGGTTGTGATTGCCAATTTTCTTTTTCTTACCATTATATATCATTATATTTTCTTTGACCCCCCCAACACACACATACTTCTTTATAAGGAAAAAGAAGGTGGAGAAAATAAAAGGAATGTGGTCATCAAATATATTTTAAAACTGACGTGGTCAGTTCTCATTCTTCTGTCCTCTTGTCATTGTTTAATACAGATATATTGACTAATTCTTATATGCTATGCCATTTAAGATTTTCTTTCCTTGACTGAAATTTCATTTACTTTTGGTTTTTCATCTCTCATTTTGTAGTTTTGAATTATGCCCCTTCTGCATGCAATCTTGATGTCATTTCCATTCATCTGGTACAGTTTGGGATTGTATGGCTGGTTCTTATTCTATCTCTGTTATTTTCTACTATTTTTCATCTGAGAATGGGAGCTGAGCTTGAACTCTGCCACACAGTTTCCTTGTAATTAATCCTTGACTTCCCCTTCTGTTTCTTTTTTAAAATTTTATTTACTTAAGGCAATGGGGTTAGGTGAATTGCCCAAGGTCACATAGGCATTTTTTAAGTATCTAAGGCTGGATTTGAAATCAGGTCCTCCTGACTCAAGGGCTGGTACTCTATCCACTGTGCCACCTACCTGCCCTTCTCCTTCTGTTTCTTGAGGGTCCAATGCGGGTTTTGGTCTTGACCTTTCCAAAATCACCATTTCTTTTTCCTTACATAATTACCTAACAGGAATTTACTTGTCTTCTGCTATTACCTTATTAGATATCAAAGAACAAATTAACTTTTAGATTCCTGGAAGAACCTAAGGTGCCTCTGCCTCATATCTATCTATTGATTTGATTGCCTATATCTAATCTTTAATTACCTGTACTACCACTGCATATTGTAAATACCTGTATATCTGGGAAGTTCCCTACACTTATCTCCCTGAGTAGTTCCTTATCAAGAGTCAGATTACATGTTTTCTATATTTCTGACAGGAGATTTTAAATTAGTCAGGCTTCAAGTCACTTGGAAGAAACTCTCATGTGTTGCATCTCCAACAGATCCAGACCAAGATTCTACTGCCTTCTAGAACTTTTTTCCTTGAGATCAGAACCCTTAGGATCTAAACTATAATGCCCAAGCTTATTTTCATTTTCCTATGAATTTATGGAGAGGATGGAGGTTCTTCTTAGTGAGGAAGTTTCTCACTTATTTCATTACTTCACCTGTCATACTTTTTCATTTTTATTAGGGTACATAGGCATAGTTGAAAACTTTTCTATTGCCATCTTTATTAGAAATGACTCCAAGGCCATTATGTAATTTTTCATAAGCTTATTTTGGTCATGGTCCCATGACCAAAGGAACATCAAGATTAGCCATGGTTCTGAAACATAGGAAAAAAGAGAAGCAAGGATGGAGTAAGTATGGTACCCAGATGGCAGAATTACCTCTCTACATATTCCAAAAGGAAATGTTATTTTTTTAGAGCCTCCAAATGTTGTCTATTGAAATCATGTGTTCTACGTTGTTGATATCAAAATATCCCCATTTTCAGTGGGTAAAGGATAGAACAGGAAGTGCACTCATCAGTAAAACAGTCCTTTTTAGGCTCCAGATGGGAAATATTATAGCCACAGTATTAAAGAACCTTAGATCTAGAAAGGACTTTAGAGGTCAATCAGTCCCTGAATTTTGGAGATGAAAGAAAAATGCTGCCAAAATAGATTAAATGAAAACACACACAACCTATTAGTAGAAGTCTTGCTTCCCACTCATTAGGGTGTTACAAGAAGAAGAATATTAGGCTTTAGAATTACAAAATGTTAGTCAACATGAAAAGAATTTGCACAGCTCTGTTCATCTCTTTGTTCGACACTCTGACCCTTAGAAATAGGAAAGGTCTTACAAAATTTCATTCTGCTAGATTTTCACCTATGAACATCAGCCATCTCCTTTAGCATATAAACAGTTTTTGTTCTGTTCGCAGTCTCTCACTAACTAAGAGTATGAAGTGTTAATGAAGTATATACCACAAGAATACAATGTTTCTGAGATATTAATGAACCAAGGCCAGATATTTGGCATTTAGTTTGAACTCTCTCTGAAGTGCATTGGTTATAAAGTAGCTTGGAAACAGACTAGTCTGCATAAATTTGACACAGTTAAATCTGCACTTTAGAAGCAATTTAAGAAAGCTACACCAAAATCCTTTGGGAGTTCATCTTTATTAATTGGACACCTCAGGGCATCATTTCTGTCACTTTAATATTATGAAGTTTCCACCAAAGCTCAGGCAGTAAATGGTAAACTTAGCAGCTATTCAAGTCATCTGTGTGAACTAAGTTCAAGTTGAAGAGAGATTCTCTGCAATTAGTGCTTCTTTTAGATGTTCTTATTTATTTTTGAATGACATTGTTCTGAGTTCATCTAGCCCATGAACACTAGAAAGTGTCCTGGAAGAGATCTGAAAAACACTCAGACAAGTTTATCTTGATCATCCATTTAGAAATAGCCAAGTGGATGAGTATAATCCATATTATGACATACATTTGGATAGACAGGCTGAAAATGTTGTCTTCTGGAATAGATAGAGCAGATGAATTGTGAGTTGTTTCCTGAATTAAGAAATAGAATGAACTGTATTGCTTTAAAATGACTCCAGACTTCCTCTGGAAACTGAGGTCTATCTTCCTAATATTCTACTGATATTATTGCATGCTATAGAATAAAACCATCTTTGAAGAACTAGGAACAATGAGGGAAATGGAGCAATATATAATGGGTATAGATATGTTGAAACTAGGGAATTTGAATAAAAAATTGAATAAAATACATCAACAAGGTAAAGGTGCATGAGATGGACAAAAATGAAGTGGTTTTGAGACAAAGGGCAGTTAGAACTTCCACTGACATTTTTATGATAAATGATAAATGGACTCTGCTGGATGACCGTAGAGAAGTACTTAGACAAAAGTTACAGATGATAGATGGGAAAGAATGGATAGACTACAATCTGTGTAATTGGACAATCAAATTAATAAAACTACAAATCCATTTGACTATTTTTAGTATGTGAATTGGTTATTTCTTTATAGGATCAATCTATGAAAGCTTCCTTTCTAGAATCATGCCTCTGGAAAGAATGAGGGATTGTAAGGGGTTGGAGAATAGATCTTTCCATAAAACGAGGATCAAATGACAAGTAAAAACAATAAGTAAAGAAAGAAAAGCCTAATTGTTTTTAAGGACTAAGAATTGGCTAAAGAATTGATCAGAAAGGAAAGAAGCAAAGTATTTAAGCATTTGAGTAATCTTCCTTCAATCTAAAGGGATATGAGATTGCTATGTGTTTTAGAAATTAGGGGTGTCATTTTGCTATTAATTCCATTACCTCCCAACTCCTCTTTTTTAGTCTCAAGTTTAACCCCCTTTGGTGAAGCTCTTAACATATATGGGGAAGCAAGAACAAAGAGAGCAAGTCAGTTTGAAAGAAAAAAAATAGACTTTGCCTCTGGAAAATTTAGAGGAAAACTAAAAAGATTCCTTTCAACAAAGGAATTTAGCTCACTGGTTGCATAGTAAGAAACTATAGCAGTTTTGATAATAAGAATTTTATAGAAAGTCCAAGAGTAAAATGATAGATTGAGAGATAGATAAATAGACAAATATATAAATATTGGAAAGGACAAGTGGGTCTCTGGTAAGCAAAGATGAATTATAGAGGAATATTCTGATCAATATTTGTATGAGATTATAATTAGAAGAAGAATCTCGTGGTTATTTTGGATGGAGGGAAAGAGGAGGACTGAGGAGGATGGAAGCTAATAGATTGAGAGGTAATAGTTGTACTCTGCTTCAGATGGCAGTTTGCAGAGCTAATTTTAAAGTCTTAAAAGAAAAAAAAAATTGAGTCTGGGTGCCATAGAATCAGAAGGTGTTTAGATGTTGGAGACAATTTGATAAGTGTATTGATAGGCTTAGCAGCACAATCAAATGTATTACTTTATTTTATGCTAACATATAATCATCTTTTTAAACATATTTCCAAGCTTAGCACACAAGTTTATTTCCTTATTCACTTATCCCTGCAATTCGTTTGCAATACTAGCAAGTAAGTGTTGATATCCTGATCTGAAAAATCTCTTTGCCAAGTACCTAAGGTTCTTCACATTCTAATTTCCCAATCTCTGCAGCTTTATTTTATATGGCTTCTCAACACAGTCTACATTCTGACCAAAATAGGATGCTAGTTGCTTCTTGTACTTGTACTCAATATTCCATCTTTCATTCCTAAAACTTGGACTCACCATCCCTGTCGTTATCCAAATCAAAGCTTCTTTTGCTGGTATCTTCACTAGTATTTATTATAATGTATAAGTAGAATATAAACTCTTTGAGGGTAGATCCAGTCCTATTTTTGTATTTGTATCCACAATTATCACAGTGCTGAGGAAAGAGCAAGAACTCGATACATGATAGCTGATTGATACAGATAATTAAGAAATGATGGTTTATGCAGATTGGTTTCATGATCCCTCTCAATATGATTAATTTTGGAGCTCATTTAGAGAAAGAAGAGACTGTAAGAATAACTCAATAGCCATCTTGCCTATTAGTAATTATTATTTTTCAGTTATTCTCTAACATGTTTTGCATAGAACATTCAGTGTAATTTTAAAGGACTAAATAGACATAAACTCAAATAATTAATTCATAAAATTATTTCACTTCTAAGTAGCATTCTCTTATTTAGTTTTGTTCTGTTCCATGATACATGTGAGGGAGAGAGATAACAATTATTAAGTGGTTACTATGAGCCAGGCACTGTGCTAGGGATTTACTAATATTATCTCATTTGATCCTTAAAACAACTCTGGGAGATAAGTAATATTATTATACTAATTTTAAAGTTGAGGAAAATGAGGCTGACAGAATTTAAGTGACTTGCCTATTGTCAGGCAACCTGTAAGTGTTCAAAGTAAGATTTGAACTCAGATCTTCCTGACTTCAAGCTCAATATTCTGGCCACTGTACCACCTTACTACCTCATTCATCTTCCATATCATGTTAGAGTTCCACTTATCCCTTATCTTACATAAAATCAAAGAATCAGAGTCTGAATGTAGAAAATAGTGACCAACTTCATCTAATCCAATAAAAAGGAGAAAAACCTATTTAGAACATAGTGTGAGACCTCAGAATTCCATGAAGATTAGCAGTATTTATTATTTTTAATGGAGTGCAGTTGATTTTTCCTAATGGAAACCAAATACCAAGAATGTCTCTAATTTGACACAATCATTTTGATGAAATTCCTGCTTTGGCTTTCTTTAGAAGATATTTTCTTTTGTCTTCCTGCCAAAATTTTGAATGGTGATTCATGGCTTTCTCTGTATCTTTGGGCAATTTGTTGCATGAGTCTTAAGTGGGATAACCACACTTGGAGACATGGAAATGAAACTTACATAATTTTGTCAAAGTTTTGTTGGATACCATAACAGTTAGCAACAACCAAGTTAATTTATATAAATAATAAATGAGGATATGCTTTAGTAACTGTTATAGTATTGTAGCAGAGAGAGTTATTTTGCCTTTGGCTTTCTATTCCTATATGCACAGAGAAGAGGGTATTAAATTAAAAGATTACAGTCCCTTTTCTGCTATAAATTGTTTTTTTTATTTTCAATTTCAATCATTTCTGGGATACTGTTTGTTTATCCTATTCTAATGTTGTCTTGAAAACATATTGTTTTAATGATGGTTAGGTAGACTTTCTAAATTGAGTAGGAGGGAAAAAAAGCATAACAAATAGGTCTTATAAAAGTTTTAAATCCCACTAAAGTTACTCTGTTTGAACAAGACATTTAGGCTGTAAATAGTATTTAAAAGTAAACAGAGCTTTACACAAAGAGACAGCTAGTATTACATTTTCTGCTCCTGAGTGTGAGAAAATTAATGTACCAAAAAAGTGACTACTATCTTAAGGCATCTTGCTCCAGACACTTAACAACTGAGATTTGCAGTGGGTAGACCACTGAAGTGTCTCGTCATTAAATTATGCACTGTACATTAGAAACATATGGACCCTGGGAAGGATTGCATGAGAGCACAGTTTTGCAATTTCCCAATTAAGACATTGCTAAAACTGAAAACAGAGCTGAATGAACAGGTTTCCTAGGTTACCCTGGTGATGGAAGGAAAGCACTAGGACAGGTTTTCATTCATTTGAGAAGGTAACCCTTTGTCATTCATTTTGCTTCTTTCTTTGAACTGTGAAGACACCAAAGTTTGAGAAATACACATAAAATGTTCATGTTACAAATCATTCTGGTTCATATTATTTAAACTTATAGTAACATGTATTGTAAACCCCATTTCCATGCTCAATCACAACCAGAAACAGAACTGTAACTATCTTTTCTGAAACCTAGTATGTGCCCAGGGCAAATACTAATTCACTTGATGGTAGAGAGAGGACATAGATCTGTGGGAAGAGAGAAATTCTGGCCACCAAGGAGTTGCTTCTGGGAATATTGTAGGAGGGAAAGAGCAGAATGGACCAAGCCAGAGGGAAGCTAACTGGCATATTGGGGCTTATTATTCTGTCCAAATAGACAATAGGTTCAGTTGTTTTCATGTCCTACATGTCTACATGTGTTACCAGTGCTCTTTAAATATCTATGCCCTTAAGCAAAGCCCCCAACTGTCATTCCATGTTTTAGTTATGACTGTTTCAAAAAACATAGGAGAGAGAGAGAGTGTGAGAGAGAGAGAGAGGGAGAACAAGGCAATACGCAATGAAAAAATTCAGAAACCTTTTGGAATTTTATATCACAAACACTATCCCAAACACCTTATGGAAAGAGGAAATTTTTCAATAGCATCAACTTTTATAAAAGAGGAGCCTAAATGGATAAAAAGGAGACTGGAGTGAATGAATGAGAGAGATATCATTTCTTAAGTACTTACTATGTGGCAAGTATTATAGTAGACAGGGGATACAAATACACAAAAGTGAGGCAGTCCCTGCCCTCAAGGAAATTAAATTATTTTTGGTGGAATCTATTTATTTGGTCTCTCTCTCTCTCTCTCTCTCTCTCTCTCTCTCTCTCTCTCTCCATATATATAAATATATATATACATATATGTATATATAATTTATCTATCATTATCATCTATTTATTTCTCTGTTTCCTAATTATAAATTCAACATTCATTCCTTCCTTCCCTCTCTTCTCCCTTAGCAGCAAAATATTGGTTGAGGTTTACATATACATCTGTTTTTTTAAACATATTTCCATATTAGGCATGTTGTGAAAGAAGAATTAGAACTATGGGGAAAAACAAAAAGAAGTTTTAAAAAATGAAGATTGTATGCTTTGGACCGCATTCAGAATGCAGTTTCTTCTTTGAATGTGGATGCCATTTTTCTTAACAGGTCTTTCAGGATTGGACTTGATCATTTAGCTGATGAGAGAAGTTGCCTCCATTATCTCATAATGTTGCTATTAATGTGTACAATGAAATCTTGGTACTGTTCACTGCACTCAGCATTAGCTCATGCAAATCATTTCAGGCTTTTCTAAAGTTGGCTCACTCATGATTTCTTATAGAACAATCATACTACAATACATTCATATACCATATGTTGTTCAGCCATTCCCCAATTGATGGTCCATTATAAGAAGTATTTCACAAAATTTCACAAATACCTCTATTAGCTTTATACTTGCAATGCCTTTTCCTTCCTTAACCCTTTTAGATTTATTTTTCCGTTTGCATTTTCTGAGATCAGGATTTTTTCTTGACTTCAGTTGAAGCATAATATATTCTGTTCCAGTCTTTTACCTTTACCCTTTCTGTATTTCTGGTAAACTATTCTCTTATGTTTTATGGGAGAGTTAATTCCCTTCATTAGCACTGTAAAGACTACTAATTCTATATTTCCCTCAATCCTATCTCCCTCCCCATCTTTTGTTCATTTCTCCCTCATATTCTCTTATCCTTCTTCACCAATATTTTGCTTCTAATTGCTGCATCTCTCAATCTACCTTCTCTTCTACCATCCCTCTTCCCTTTTCTTCTCCATTTCTCCTTTTATTTTACTTTTACTTTAGTTTTAACTTTATCTTTATTTTCAGTTTAACTTTTATCAGTCTTACCTTCTCCTTTCTTTTCCCTTTCCCCCCACAACCCTAGGGTAGGATAAGTTTCTAAACCCAATTGAGAACATAAGTTATTCTCTATTTGAGCCAAATCTATTGAGAGTAATATTTATCCAGTGCTTCCACCTTTCCACCTTTCCTTTTACTATAATAGAATTTGTGCCTCATCATGTAGTGCTATTTTTTTCCTTTAATGCCTTCTTCTTCTGCTATAATCCTCTTTTTTCATGTCTTAATTGTTTTATACTTGACTTGTACCCAAAGATTATTACTGCTAAAGATTATTTCTTTTGGGCAGCTAGGTAGGTGGTGCAATAGATAGAGTGCCAACCCTGGAGTCAGGAGGATCTGTGTTCAAACCTGACCTCAGACACTTAAAAATTACCTAGCTGTATGACCTTGGGGCAAGTCACTTAACCTCATTACCTTAAATAAATTTAAAAAAATTAAAAAAATATACTCCTTTTATCTGTCCTGATAGAAGTACTGTTCTCAAGGATTGAGTGATTGATTGATAGGTAGATAGATAGATTGATTGATTCATAACATCATATTCAACTGTCTCAATAAAAACAAAGTTCTTAAGAGCTAAGATTTTGATCATGCAACAGTCAATTTACATTCACATACCCTTTTCAAGTACCTTCCCTTTCACTGACCCAATGGAAATACAGCTTTCAAGAGCTGAAAGTTTGATAACTTCACAATCAATTTATATCCATATTGTCTGTCTAAATACATTCCTTTTAACTGTCTTAAGATTGTTCTTAATAGTTACAAGCATTGTCTTGCCATATAAGAATATAGACAATTTAGTCTTATTAACTAGCATCTTCCCCCCTTTCAATTTATCTTTCTACACATAGCTTGAATCTTGTATTTGAAGATCAAATTTTCTGTTATGTTATGGGTTTTTTTTTATCTGCTAAATTTGGAGGTCTTCTATTTTTTTGAAAATCCATCTTTTCCCCAAAAGAATATGATTCTTCTTTGTAATTCAAGCTCCTTTGGCCTCTGAAATATCGTATTCCAGGCCATCTGATCCGATAATGTTGAAGCTGTTAAGTTCTGACTGAATCTTCTTGACTGCTAATAGTATTTTCTCCTTTAGCTGAAAATTCTGAAATTTGGCTACAATATTCCTTAGAGTCTTTATTTTGGGATTTCTGCAAATAATGGATTCAATTTTTTAAAGACTATTTTATCTTCTTTTTCTAGGATATTAGGCTAGTTTTCCAAGGGTTTTTTTGCATGATATTGTGCAGGCTCTTTTTCTGACTGTCACTTTCAAGTAGACCAATAGTTCACATATTCTCTCTCCTGGATTTATTTACTAGGTCTGTCATTTTTACTAAAAGGTCTTTGCACTTTATTCTATTTTTTTTAGCCTTTTGGTCTTGTTTGATGGAATCTTGCTATTTCATGGTTATTCATTTCCATTTGTCCAATTCTGGTTTTATTTTTAGAGTTAGCTTTTTTTGTTTCCCTTTTCAGTTCATTAGTTTTATTTTTCAGCTGGTAAAATTTATTTTAAAAAGTATTGGTTTTTTTCAGTTATTTTTTTCAACATTCTCTTGTGTGATTCTCATTTCTTTTCTCTACTTTTCTTCTTCTTTTCTTTGATTTTTATAATCCTTTTTGAGCTCTTTCATGAGATCTTTTTGTAATTGAGATCAATTCATCAACCCCTTAGAGGCAACACATGTAGTCATTTTTGCCACTTTATGGCCCCTATCAGAATAGCAGCTCCCATGGTCAATGCTTTTTTGTGTATTTTGGTCATTTTGACAGTTGAACTCTATTGCTGTGGCATGGGGGACATAATTTCAAGTTTTGTTGTGTTTTATTTTTCCTGGGGATTAGAGTTCTGTTTCCTAGGTTTCTGCTCTGGCATTTTCAGTAATCCTGGTTTGCTCGCTGCACTAGAGTAGCCCAACACTGCACCATGTTCCCAGGGCTAGAATCTTTGTTCTTCGTGGTGGGAGCCAACTCACTGCTAGCAGAGCTGCACCAGACTTAGCTGTGCTGTGACTGGAAGTCACTCACTGGCCTCCCAGTTCTCCTGACTACACTGGGCTATACTTTCCTTTTACTCACACGTTACCCCAAGATATCTCCTAAACGTTGTTTCACTAGATTTTGTTTGGGTATTTTTTTGCTGGTTCCTGTTGCTTTAGGATCTTTTTAGAGGCTACATTCAAAGTTGTTTTGGGAAACATTGGAGATTACATTCTAATAAAGATAGAGAACCTAAGAGAATGCTGAGAGTTTGGGCATATGGAATATGCATGCTATATTAATTTGCAATCACTCAGTCACCAATAAAGACTGATCAACAATAAGGTGGCAGTTGCAAATTTATTGTTATGTTTCCAAATAAGAGGGCCATGGATTTTGGTGTTGCAGTGACAAAGGTATTGGTACATTCATGGGAGAAGTTAGGTGACTATCCTACATTGTAATGATGAAAAATAGTTTCAAAAATGTTTAACTGGGCTGCTTGAGTTTATGCAGCTAGGAAATGGTAGAGCAAGTTTTTGAATCTTGGTACACAGAATGTGTAACAATTCAACATTTCTATTGTACTATAAATGCTGCTTCCAAAAGTGAGCTGTACAGTATTTCATTGATACCATTTTTATAGCATGATAGTCTGTTTTTTATAACTCAGATGAATACTGCTTCTGTCTATATGAAGCCAAATAGCTGAAAGTGATACTTCTGGTCTGCTGTTGAGAGATTTTGTCTCAGTAGTGTCTATACTCATCTTGCCAAGTATATTCAAGAACATCTGGCTAAATGACCGTATTGTTCACATCTTCATCTGGATAGTGATTGTGACACTGCCTCAGCCTGTAGAAAGCTTCAGTGACCAATGGGACAAAAAATGACTCAGTGGGGCAAAGCTCAGAAATGAGTCCTCAAAGATGTGGTTTTCAACACTCAGATACCTATTTTTAATAAATAAAGCAACCTAAGTGTTTTCTCTGCTATTTTCTACTATTTTAGCAGAAACTTGCCTCTAAGGAATAAAAATAATGAAAGGGTTTAAAACTGTTGACTTTTAAATCCCTTAACTTTGCTCCATCTGATATCTTTTTTCCTTGGAAATCATTTTGGGAAAAAAAGAATATTGGAAGCCAATAGTTTGGATTGAGAATTCTTACTTTATGGCTGCTATCCATAACATTTCCTTTCAGAACTTGAAACCTGATAGGGGAAAATATGTGTATCGTTTTTCCTGACCTAAAACCTATTGATTTACTGTATTTGGCTAGGTATTCATCACTAACCAATTGAATTGTTTTGTTGTTGTTTTTGTCATTGATGTTGAATGGAATCAAATGAATATAGGATTTAAAGTAGGAAATTAGTTTGAGATTAACTGTTTCAATGCTGCATTTTATAGATGAGGACACTAAAGACAAGAAATGTTAAGTGATTTACCAAAGTTTCATACTGGTTATAAGTGGCAGAAATGTGATTCAAACCTTGACATTTTGATTCCAAATCAAGAATATTTTGCTCTCTATATTGATTACTATTAGGAAATATATAGGGACAGAAATGGGAGAGAGAGAGAGAGAGAGAGAGAGAGAGAGAGAGAGAGAGAGAGAGAGTTTTCTTGGCCACATGTATAATACATCTTTCATAATCTGCAAATATTCAAATAACCTAGGTGAAAATGCAAAATCTTTCCCAAAAATTAAGATTTTTTTTTAGGTCCTGGGGAGAGGGAAATGAACTGGGAAGAAGAGCTAGGCACCATGCCATTTTTCTCTTTCATTTTTCCTTTGGAGGCCTAGTCTAGGGCTGTCATTCTTGAATCTGAAGCAAGAAAAGTGATTGTGTGTGTGTGTGTGTGTGTGTGTGTGTGTGCATATGTGTTTTAACCACAGACCAGATGTTCTTTTGCCCTCCCATCTGTTTATTTTCATAAGATTTTCCTCACTAGAAATTTTCCATTTCAAGACAAAAAAAAACTTTAAAAATTGTTTTACATCCTAAATTAGACTTCATAGAACTTGATTCATGCACATGAACCCCAAATAGAGATAAACAGCCTGTGACATCATTCTTCACTTTAAGACTGATGAGGTTACAAGTGGTCCCAGGTGGCTCTTTGTAGCTATCTCCTGATGGAGAAACTGGCTGGGCTAAAGAAGAGAAAAAAGAGAAGTTTTTAGTCCTGTAATCCTCCTAACATCCTCTTTGCAAGAAGCTGAAGATCTAGACTGTCTAAAGATAGTAGTTTCAGGTTAGCTGTCTGTTAATCTGGCTGCTGGAATGGTGACAAATGACATAATTCATCCATTCAGTTGACAGTTGTCATAAATTCCTTGGATGATTTCAATTTCATTAGTTAAAAATACTGTTATTCATGTCTTGGGGTTTTCTGGGAGTAGGAGAAAGCATTTGCAGCTCTAGGAAAGATAGACACATGTTTGCATCTCAGCCATTTGTTTTATGCCAATTAAGGAAGTCTGACATGGCCATGTTTTGAGCTCATCTGTCTTCTTGAATTATTTTACAAAATCTTTGGTCATTATGAAACCTCAAATGCATTTTTCCCCAAGAAACTTGCCCCCTCCCTCATTTTTCAAGTCTATGTGTATATAAGGGAAAAATGAATCCATATCCTTCTGATTCATTTACACTTTACTCATCAAAAGAGTTTTGTAAGGGCTTTTGGTCCACAAAAGTCTTTTGAGCCTTTTCATGGAATTCATTTAGGCTACCTTTCTTAGAAACAGGAAATTGTGCTTGGCTAAGAGTAAATAATCTCAAACACCCAACCATCTGAGTCTGCATCAAAGCCCCAAACCCTCAAGGCATGAGAAGATTCTAAAGCTGGCAAAACATGCCCCTACCTTCTGAAGCATGGATGCTGGAAAGGGCCAACAAGTAGCTTTAGGTTTTCAGCCAGGCATTTATTTATGAACAGGACCAACTATGTTTTTAAATTGCACCTAATCTAGGAGGTACTGGCATGATTCCAAATCCAATTCAAGTTTGATGCAGTCATTGCCTGCCCATGATTAACATATTGCAGTAAGCCCACCTAGGATGAACCATTGCATATTTGTGGTCATAGTATGGTAAACTATGGACAGTGCCATGAAAATTATATTATCATAGTTGGACTTTGGCTAACCATGTTGAGCTCTTTCTCTCCCTATAATTACATAATTAGATTCATTTCATTTTAAAGCATATTTAAATAGTTTTCTGTATGCTATATTATTAAAGAATCATGCACTCATAAGGCTATTTTTGTAAGCCAAGAAAGCCACATGTTATGCATTATAAAGAAAGGTTTCCATGAGTAGACTTCTGTCAAGCTATGAGCCAAGATGTAGGAACATTATTTCAGAAAGGCAGTGATACTTAGGGAGCACAGGGAATACTGGTGCAAAGCAAAAATTACCAATAGAATTGATGAGAAAAGATATAGGATATTAGAAAAAAACATAGATATTACTCTCAGTGCCAAGCTTGTTTCCCCTTGTGTAATGAAGAATTAGGTTTTGGGGAGAAGATAAAAACCTGCCTTCTATCGAGGATTTCTATCTGCCATAGTAGGGTGAGGATAGGAGGCAAAGGTGGCAGACCTGATTTGTAATGTCTGTTCCATCTCTCTACTTACTATTATGAACATACTAATCATATGTCTTCTTTATGTCTCAATTTTATTTATGATCAGAAGGCAAAATAGGTCATTGACTAGGCTCCCAAGAAGAAATACTGGAATTCTCAGCAACAATGGAAATATTGTGACTTACATAGTGTATCATAGATCCAGAGTTGGAAAAGATCTTCAGGCCCATCAAGTCCAATTCATTGATTTATCACCTTAGGAAAATCATCTAAGTTTTCCTGGAGAGAGGGAAAATAAATTGAATCACAGACCAAATATGAAATGCTAGAGATAGATACATTCATTCAGCAACTAAATTCTTGCACTTAAAATGTCTGATGTGTAATAAAGAAAATTTCTTCTATTCATTTAAATTATTATGGACCTAGAAGGAGATAATTAATTTTGCAAAAGTATTCCACAGAACAGAACAGGACAAGTTTTGTGTAAATTTATGATATAGAATTTACATATCTACAATGTCACAACATAAAAAATAATATCCACCTTTCTATCGCAATCTATATTGTTTTAGATCTAGTTCTTCATAATTACTAATGAAATACTGAAGATACATACACCCACAAGTTATTCCTTAACTGTATTAAATGGAAAAATATAACTGTTACAAATATATATTTCCATTTGGGAGACTTAAATAATTTCAAAATTCACTTTTTGATTTTGAAATATATATTTGTTCAGAACTAATGTGAAATAATTATGTAAAGACAGATATAATCCCTAACATAATGGGCAATACAGTACAGTGAAATGATCACTGGCTCTTACAAAAGAGGACCTGGCTTCCCATATTGTCATAGATAATTAGCAAAATGACTAAACCTTGTGGGGGTGCAGATATCTCTTTATCTATAAGAAGAGATCAATGGACTAGACCCTCCCTACAAGAGGAAATTAGAAATTTACAAAAAAAAAACTATTTTTGTTTATTTAATCAATATTCCATCAATCACAATTTTGAATGCTAATATAGATCATTTTACAGATCAGGACACTGAATCCCTGAGAGATTAAATGTCTAGTTGAAAAAAAAATCACTGTTAAAATATGAAAGACCAAAAAAAAGAAAGAAAGCTGAGGATTCAAATTTTGTTCTTTTGACTCCAAATCAAATGTTTTTTTTCCCCATAATATTCTGTAGAGTAGATAGAGAGTGGCAGACACAGGAGTTTGGTAGTCTCAAGATGTCTACAATGGGGCGTGGTTAGTAAGGGAGTAGAAACAGTTGTAAGAGCTCTTTATAAGACTTCCTCCCCTCACAATACCCATCATCTCAAACCCCTGCAAAACCTATACTCCTAAATCTTAATCGAACCAATCCTGTAGCCAGCTCAAGGACTGGCATTGTTTCTGTCATCCACTTTTACTGTATCTAACATAGATATGTTAAGACAACTGACGGAAAACAATGAGATGGTCTTTTTTCAGTAAAAGAGCCAAAGCAGCGAAGTCAACATAAACAGCCTATAATAATAATAGTCAATATAAAGGGTCATTAACAAATACCAGTAGTAGCCCTGTAGCTCTCAACCTTTCATTATCCAGATGTTAAACGACAAAAGATATATACTATAAGAAGAAGAAGAAGAAGCATTTAACATGGAACTAAAATATACGTGGCTAAGGGTTGACTCAAATGATATTCTTTAATGAAGCCATCTGAAGTGGCAGAAAGTAAAAGTTATCAAGGGTATTTCAAAGTGTAATATCCCCCCCCCAAGAAACTTTGCTTGTATTTATAATTTTTAGTTTTCTCTCTTCTTTGTATCTTATAGGCCTTGTACTTTCTCCCCTTGTATGCACATTAATGCATATATTAAAAAAAATCAGAAAGATCATTTTGTTTTGAAAGTTATAGCATTTTAAATGGGGGATGGGGGGAGGAAAAGGGCAACCCAAAGAAAGGAGGAGTAAAATTTTTGTGAAAAGGGTGATAGTTTGGATAAATGGAGATTATAGGTACAAATATAACTGGGTATAGATCTATGCAGTCATCTTATGGTCTTTCCTATAGGAATTTATTCCTACTATTCTATCATACATATACATATATATGTATATATATATACATATATATGTATATATATATGCTGTGTATATATATTTTGTGTATATACATATATATTTTTTTGTGTGTATATATATATATATATATATATATATATATTCATTTACCCATCTACCTGTGTACATATCTCTCTGTTTATATTTTAAGGTTTTTTTTTTGTATTGGCATCACAACCCTACCTTCAGTTTATCAGATCATAAGTCAAGAAGAGACCTAAGAAACTTGATGGAGAAATGTTCTAATTTCCCAGGTCAAAGGAGTTTCAGTAACTTGTCCAAAATCACACAAGTTGGCAAAAAATCTGTTATTTGATTTGAAAGAGGATACAAAGGGAGAGAGTAGACATGGAATATAAATCTCTTGTAAATAAGAAAATGGTATAGTATATCCAAAGATATTCCAGCAAATTTATTACGAGTCAATAGTGTTACATAACAACTGGAAAGGCTAACTCCATCTTAGACTACCTCAGTAAAAGCACAATGGCCAAAATCAAATGAGATTAGTCTTAGGATGCTTTGCCCTTGGAGTACACTTAAAAATATTATGTTCTGCTACAGG
The DNA here is from genome assembly GCF_037893015.1 of Macrotis lagotis. Taxonomy (NCBI): domain Eukaryota; kingdom Metazoa; phylum Chordata; class Mammalia; order Peramelemorphia; family Peramelidae; genus Macrotis; species Macrotis lagotis. The sequence goes on from NC_133665.1 coordinate 34,404,613, forward strand.
CAACATATTTTAAGATACATATTAGTTGAGTGAAGTATAGGCATCAAGAGAAATTTTAACCTAGAAAAGAGAAAAGTGGGAAAGGAGGGAAAAGCACAGTAATTGTCTTCAAATGCTTAGAAGTTGGCCTGTAAAAGAAAGACTAGATATTCACAGAACCTGGCAAAATTAACAAGAGGCTTAAAGTATAGGACGGTGAATTTGGAGTTATTATAAAGAGTGACTAACTAGAAATTAGATGTTTTTTAAAAATTAGAATGGACCGTCTCACAAATTTGTTGAGTTATCAGTCACTGGAATTATTCAAACAAAATCTAAATGTTTATTTATCAGAAGGAACATAGAGGAAATTAATATATTTTATGGATGGATCTGGGGTTGCTTCCAATGGCATGACTTTATGATTTTATCGTAAATAGTTCTATAGAACCCTTCTCCATACCAATTTTTAATTCAGAATTTTGGATACAATCCACCAGACCATGATGTCTCTAAATAATTATATGCCTAGTAAAATACCTTAGAAGAAAATCCACAGTAGTGAAAGACCATAGGTTTTGCCTTGCATTAATTAATCAAGTGTGAAAGTGCTAATGAGAAAGCAGTGCCAACCAGAGGAACCACACAGAGACTAAAAATGAGACTGCCAGAGATTCAGAGGAACTCCTTCTTAAAGCTGTAGCCCCTGTGGAGGGGAAAAACCCAAGACCAAAAAATAAACAAAACAACAAACAGAAACAGCACCACCACCAGCGCCAACAAAAGTTGTTAATGACTGACTTTAACCGTAGACTATAAGACAAAGATTGTTCTCATTCATGACAGAAACTTGTATAACATCTTCTGATACATGATTTTTGTTGTTTAGTCATTTTTTTAAATCTTTGTGATACATTTATGATGCACAATGATACCAGGTATGGTTTTCCATTTCCTTTTCTAGTTTCATTTACATTTGAAGAAACCGAGGCAAACAGGGTTAAATGATTTGCTCAGGGTCACACAATTAGTGTCTGAGAATGGATTTGATCCCAAAATGAGGAGGAGCCTTCCTAGTGTTAGGTCCAGCATTCTATACATTCAACAGCCTTCTGATAGATAGGTATGTTAGATAAATATGGAAATATTTGTGGAAAACTGAGTTACCTTTATTGCAAAGAGAAATGAAAATATGGTTAAAACTTACCAGCATATTTCCTTTTTTTGAGTCTTGGTTAATATCTTCCTGGAAGTGGATATAGAATTCTATTCCTTAAGCAATAGCTTACATCTGTAGGCTATAAATTTCTAGGAATTTCTGGGACATGTTACCCAGTTATGGTAGCAGAAATGATGAAATATATATACTTTAGTCACAAAATGGCACTGCATTATCTGATCTCATTAAACAGAAAGAATTTATGTATATCCCACTGGACAGAAGTACTGAGTTGTAGTTTCTAGGGTCAAACATTGATAAATTATCAAGGGATGCACATATTTATGAATTACCTTCTCTAACATCTACCTGAGAGCCCTTAGCTACTGATAAAGTACAAAATCTTTTGAACTTCCTGAATTCCTCTAGTCAAAAGACTTAATGAAGTTAGCTCTTTCCAGGATAGTACATGTCTGGATATTGCATAAAGCTGATTTTTACATTTCACAAATAACCTTTAAACAAATGAATAACACATAAAAACCATAAAAGAATGTATAAAAAGCAATATATGAAATGACTGCTACTCAACTGAATCCAGGAATTTCACTTCAGTTATTATTATGAGTGGGAAAAGGAAGGCAACTCAATTACTTCTTATAGAAGTTCAATTCATTAATTCATCCAAGCTAGTCATCAAATGAAAATGAAAAATCTCTCATCTCAGGGTTTGGGTGAAACCCCAGTAGAAAATTTTGTTTGTTGCTACTGTAACTTATAGAGTTTCATACTTTTCCTAATTTTGGATGTCCAAATAATTTCTGTTCACTACTGGCCTTAGCTGAAGGACCCAATAACTAATCCCAGAAAGGAAGCAAGTCATCGTCTTTCATGCTAGTGTCTCTTTGTCTAAATTTGGTAGCAGTACTCTCTCAGTTCTTGAAATTGTCTCTCTTCACTTGCTGTTGCTACTTATCAAGCAAATCCCTCAGTCAACTCAATTGTCTGTCTTTGATCTCCTTGGGTCATATGGAATACATTTGTCCCAAAGTAAGAAGAGTTAAAAGGTGTGAACAGAATTTTCTTCTATGACTTCAAATAATCATTCAGAATGATTGGACCTATAATATTTTAAAGTAATTTTGACTATCTTTTTGTGTTTTCTCCATAGTTGATTATTTTCATTCATGTTTGGCATCTTGTAGAGTATGACATTAAAAACTCATCTTTTCATATGACTTTTGATAGGTTTTGGTTCTTTTAATAATTATTTACATCCTTTGATCATTTGTTTGAGAATTTTTATAATATTATTTTTTTCTATTTCACTTAAAACAATTTTAATATTCATTTTTTTAAAAAATGTAGTCAACTATTGTTCCTCATGCACTTTTCTAATCCTTTTCTGAGATGATAATCAATATGATATAGATTATACAGTATTAAAGTAAACATAGATCAGAAAATTATTAAAGTGAAAAATAGTGTGTTTCAATCTATATTTAGATTCCATGAACTCTTTCTCTGGAGGTGAATAACATTTTTCATCACATGTCCTTTGGAATTGTCTTGAATTATTGTATTGCTGAAAACAGTTATGTAATTCACAGTTAATCATAAAATATTATTGTTACTGGGTACAATATCCTTCTGCTCACTTCCATGTTATTCTGAAAGACTCCTACATGTCATTTCTTATGCATGTTAGTACTCATTTTCAGTCACATACCACTACTTGTTCAGCCATTCTCCAGTTAATAGTCATCTTCTCAAATTTCAATTTTTTGACACAATAAAAAGAGCTGCTATAAACATTCTTTGGAAAAATAGGTTCTTTTTTCCTATCCTCCTTTTAAAAAGACAGAAAATTTCTTTGGAATACAGACCTATTATTATTGAATCAAAGGGTCTGTGCAATTTGATTAGTTTTATACATGGCAGGGACTTCCAGCCAAGATGGCAGAGAGAAGAAAGGCACAGTTCTGAAGTCTCCTGATCTCTTCTCCATCTATCACATGAAAAAAACCTCTTAAAAGAAATCCAAACCAGGAAACCCAGAAAGAAAAGCCAGGAGAGGAAAATCCATCTCAGGATTTGTCTCCCACAGTAGCCTTGGCTGAGTACCAGCAGGTGAGTCTGGGCTCCAAGGGAAAATCAGCCCCGGATCAGCCAGATCAACAGCTGAAATGGAACCAGGAGTCTGAGGGCCCGCGAGCCAGACCTGCTGGATCAGCGGTAGGGCTGTACGAAGGGGGCTTGGGTCTGTGGGGAAGCAGAGGCGCTGGTGTTGGTGCTGTCCCCCTGGAGCTTGGGGAAGGGGCTGCAGGGAGAGGTCTGGTGCAGGAGAGCTGCAGACACCATTGCTGGGTTCCTCAGGTCTGAGAAACTCTGAATCCACGCCTCCATTGCACAGAGGCCTCCTCCCAAACATATGCAAACTACTTCTGCCTCAGGCCCAGGTGTGTGAGCAGAAGAACCAGCCCAGCTGAGGAATGACCTCAGGCCAGGGTAAAGCCCCCCACTGATTGAAGGCAAAAGAATTCAATAGTCCCAACTACTCCCTTCAAGCAAAGGGAGAAAGCCTCCCAAGGAAGGTCACAGACACTCCAGAGAGGGCAACCAGCACCTCCTACTGGCTAGTCAGAGAAACTGCACTCAGTAAAGCCTTCAGCAGTCCCAAGCCCAGGTGAATGAGCTCCCCCCCCAACTCAATGTCTTAGCATAATAAAGAAGGGTCAGCGGAAAGGTGGATCCATAGAAAAATTCCTGGAAGGGAAAGACCCCAACTCAGAGAGACCTGGAACCTCTGAGGAGAATACAATCTGCTCTCCAGCCCAGAAAGACTTGCTTGAAGAAATAAGGAAGGAGCTTAAAAAATTGGGAGATACAATTAATACCTTGCAACAAGAAAACAAAACCTTAGAAAGTACAATTGGACAAAAACAAAAGGAGAATAAATCTCTCAGATACTCAAATGAGAAAATGCAAAAAGAAATTAATTCTCTCAAAACCTCAATTGGTCAAATGGAAAGCTCTTTCAAAAGTAGAATTAACGAATTGGAAAAGCAGTTGCAAAAGGTTAATAAAGAAACTCCTCCCCCAAAAAAAGAACGGAGTCTACAGAAACTAATGACTCCATGAGACAGCAAGAGTCAGTTAAACAAAATCAAAAAATAGAAAAAAGCAAATGTAAAATACCTCATCACCAAAACCACTGACCTCGAGAATAGATCGAGGAGGGGCAACCTGAAAATTATAGGACTCCCTGAAAACATTGAAGAGAAAAAAAAGCCTGGACTTAATATTATAGGATCTAATGATAGAAAACTGCCCTGATATCATAGAATCGGAGGGCAAAGCAGTTATTGAAAGAGTACATCGATCTCCACCAGAAAAAGATCCTAAAATGAAAACACCATGGAATGTTGTGGCCAAACTGCAGAACTCTCAGATAAAAGAGAAAATCCTGCAAGCAGCCAGAAAGAAGCAATTTAAATATCAAGGAGCCACAGTAAGGATCACGCAGGACCTGGCTGCATCAACTTTAAGGGATTGAAGGGCCTGGAACGAGATATTTCGAAGAGCATGGGAGCTTGGAATGCAGCCAAAAATCTACTTTCCTGCAAAGCTGAGCCTTTTCTTCCAGGGAAAAAGATAGACATTTAACAAAATGGAAGAAGTCCAAAAATTTCTGATGAAAAGACCAGAGCTAAACAGAAAATTTGGATACCAAACAGGAGGCTCAAGAGACAAATGAAAAGGAAAAAAAAAGGGGGGGAGGTAAAAGGAAAAAAATGCAATCCAGTAAATTGAAACTGGCTATATTCCAGCATGGGGGGGGGAGAGACTGTCATAAAACCTGAGAAATGTAACTCTAACAGAGAGAATACACCTAACCAGAAATGATGGACATCCATGACCTATCCATGAGACTGCTATCTAATGGGATGTAACTGGATTTAACCCCACTTGGGAGAAATACTCTAATAACTCTCAGGAATTTTGACTCTATCCAATAGAATATACTGAAGTAGAAGGGACAAGCACTCAGAATTTTCTATGACCTAGATAGAATGATCTATAAAAAATACACTACGTCCTTAAAAAGGGGGACAGGAAAGAGACAGGAGGAGGGAGGGGATTGAATGGGACAAATTTCATTACACTAAGAGGCACAAAACACCTATGTTAATAGAGTGGAAGAAGGGAGTAGAGGAGAAACACCTGAATCTTCTTCTCATCAGACTTGGCTTAAAGTCAACCTACACATACTCAGTTAACTTATAAAACATCTAACCTTTCAAGTATTAAAAGGGGAAAAGGGGAGGGGGATGGAGAAAGGGAAGGGGAGTGGAGGAAATAAGTGGAAATAACAAAAGGAAGGGAAGGGGAAAGGGGAAAGAAAGGGGAGGGTGTGATATAGGAGAGCAAATATACTGAAGGGGGTGGTATTCAAAAACAAAATACTGCGGAATATGGATAAAGGGGGGGGAAGTGGGAAAATACAAACAGAGGGAAGATAGCAGAGAGGGCAATAAAGACTTAGTAATCATAACCTTGAATGTGAATGGGATGAACTGTCCCTTAAAACATAAGCAAATAGTATAGTGGATTAAAAACCAGAATCCTACCATATGCTGCTTACAAGAATCTCATTTGGAGCAGAGAGATACATATAGTGTAAAGTAAAAGGTTGGAGCAAAATATATTTTGCTTCAGCTGAAGTAAAAAAAGCAGGGGTAGCAATCCTTATCTCAGACAAAACAGTAGCAAAAATAGATAGCATTAAAAGAGATAAGGAAGGAAACTTTATCCTCCTAAAATGTACCATAGACAATAAAGTCATTTCAATATTGAATGTATATGCACCCATTGAGACAGCACCCAAATTCTTAGAGGAGAAGCTGAAAGAATTACAGGAAGACATAGACAGCAAAACTCTACTAGTAGGAGACCTCAACCTCCTGCTATCAGATCTAGATAAATCAAATCATAAAACAAACAAGAAAGAAAATAGGGAGGTAAATAGATTGTTAGAAAAATTAGATATGGTAGACTTATGGAGGAAACTGAATGGGGATAGAAGGGAATATACCTTTTTCTCTGCAGCACATGGAACTTATACAAAAATTGACCATGTACTAGGACATAAAAACCTACTGATCAACTGCAGAAAGGCAGAAATAATGAATACATCTTTCTCAGATCACAATGCAATAAAAGTCATATGCAATACTGGGTCAAGGAGATATAGACGCAGAGCAAATTGGAAACTGAATAACCTCATTTTAAAAAATGAGTGGGCCAAAAAACAAATTATAGAAAGAATTAACCATTTTATCCTAGATAATGATAATAATGAAACAACATACCAAAACCTATGGGATTCATTCAAAGCAACTCTCAGGGGATATATTATAGCTCTAAATGCTTATATGAATAAATTGGAGAAAGAGGAAATCAATGAACTCAACATACAACTAAAACAATTAGAGAAAGAACAAATCAAAAATCCCCAATCAAATACCAAATAAGAAATATTAAAAATTAAAGGAGAAATTAATAAAATCGAAAGCAACAAAACTATTGAATTAATAAATAATACCAAAAGTTGGTATGAAAGAACCAATAAAATTGATAAACCTCCGGTAAATTTGTTTTAAAAAAAGAAAGAAGTTTTATGCATGGCATAGTCCAAAATTTCTCTCTAGAATGTTTGATTTAGATCTAACTTTATCAACAATGCATCAGTATACCAATTTCTCCCTATCCATTTCAGCATTTGTCAATTTCTTTTTCTGTCATATTATGCAATCCATTAGATATGAGGTGGTACCTGAAAATTATTTCTATTTTTCTCTAATCAATTAGTGATTTAGACCAAATTTCCATATGACTAGATACTTTTGATATTTTTCTTTTTAAAATCAACTGTTCACACCAATTGACTATCATTTGGGGGGATGTATTCTTATAAATTTGATTAAGTTTGGAATATTAGAGAAATGAGACCTTTATCAGTGACATTTGCTGTAAATGTACCCCCCCACCCCCATTACTTTTGTTCTAATTTTGGTTGCAGTGGTTTTTTAAATTCAATATAATCAAAATTATCTATTTTAGATCTTGTAATGCTCTTTATCACTTATTTGATCATAAATCCTTGCTTCCACATAGGTAAATTATTTCTTGCTCTCCTAATTTGTTTATGGTATCACCTTTTATGTCTAAATCAAATATCCTTGACCTTATCTTGGTATATACCATATTAGGGTTTTCTATATAGATGTTCTGTCACACTATTTTCCAGCTTTTACAGTAGTATTTTGTCAAATAATGAGTTCTTGTTCAAAAAGGTTGGAATTTCTATGGTCATTTGCCATTGTGTATTTTTTAATCCAATCTATTCCACTGACCTATCATTTTATTTCTTAGTACCAGATATTTATGATGATTGTCATTTCTAATAAAATTTGAAACTTGGGATGTCAAGTCCCGATTTTCACAATTTTTTTTCTATGAATTCCTTTTATATTCTTGGCCTTTTGTTATTTCAGATGAGTTTTATTATTATTTTTTCTAGCTCAAAATATTTTTGATAACTTGATTGGCATGACAATGAATAAAATTCACAGAGAGGATTATCATTTTTATTATACTGACTCATCCTACCAATGAGCATTTGATACTGTTTGGATATTACCTTATTTGCCTGGGTATAAAATGCACCTTTTTTTTGAAAAATTTATTTTCTAAAACCTGGGATTGTCTTATACAGTGGTTGTAGATTTTTTTTTAATTGCCTTACTTGCTTGTTCTTGTGCTCATTATTGTAAATTTGTTTGCATTCATTTCCCACTTTTTCATGCTTGCTGTCTTTGTGCTCATTGTTTTATATTTGTTACCCGTTTATTAGATTATGTTTTGCCACATTCTGTCCAGAGATGGCTCAGAAAAGATTTTTGTACAATGTTGAATTCAAGTTAAAAGTGGTCTAGTTTGCAGAAGTGAATGGACATTGTGCTGCTGAACATAAGCTTTGTCCTACTCCAACAGAGAAAACAATTTAAGGCTGGGTATGGGAAGAAGAAACTCTACTGAAAAATGCCATGGCAGAAGAAGGCCATGAGAGGTACGTCAGTTAAATGGCCTGATTTTGAGAGGGAACTGAAGAGATCAATTGACGAGCAAAGGGCAGTTGGAATTCCCGTTTCCACAAAGATGGTTCATCATGAGGCAAGAATTGTTATGAAAAAGAAGTTACTGATTTCAAAGAAGGACACAAGTGGTACTTCAAATTCATAGAACAGAACAGATTAAGCATGAGTCCAGGCACCAGACTTGCCCAGAGAGTGCTTGAAGTCACACAGACCAGAGCATAGGCCAGAGAGCAGTCAGAGCCTCATTACATGAAACACAGATGGGGACAAGTTAATGGATGGGATTTGTGACAGTGATGAGTTGTATGAATTTGAGGATGAACAAAACAAGTTCAATAATTTTATGTGTCCAAGGTCACATGCTGAAAATGCCATGCAGAAGAAGGGCATGAGAGATAAGTCAGCTTAAATGGCCTGAAGTGTCTGAGGTCGGATTTGAACTCAGGTACTCCTGATGCCAGAGACAGTGCTCTATTTACTGCACCACCTAGATGCCCTTAAGCCAAAAAGTTTTAAATTGTCTCTCTGCATCTGTTTTTAAGGGCAGTTATTTTTCAATGAGATATTTCATATTTCTACTAGATTTTCATGCTTTTGGTATTGTTTTACCATTTCTTGATTCCGTGCAAAGTCATTGGCATCAATTTTGCTGGGTAGTTGATTCTTAGTATCTGCTTTTTATTTATTTTTAAATTTACATTTTTTATTTACACATACTAAAATAGTCTTGTTAAAAAAGTAAACATAATCCCCCTCCCCGCACAAAAATAAAACCCTCATGAGAAATAAAGAGAAAGAAAAAGAAAATAAATGTGCTTAAGTCTGTATTCCAATATCATAACTGTCTCTTGGGAGTATTGCATTCTTTATCATAAATCCATAGGAAAAGTTGCTTACATATTTTCCACAGTTGCTGTTGCTGATTGTAATTCCCTCCATCTTTTCCTCCCCTCTAACATTTATTATTTTTTCTCTCTCCTTTCACTGTGTCCCTCTTCAAAAGAGTGCTGTGGGGCAGCAAAGTGGTGTGATGGACAGAGCACTAGCCCTAGAGCCAAGAGGTCCCAAGCCTACATCCCATCTCAGAGACCCAATGCCCCTTGCTCCCGGATATGTCACCCAACCTTGCAAAAATTAACAAAATGTGTTATATCTGACTTTCCTGTCTCATGACCTAACCTCTCCTCTATCATCTATACCCCCTCCCCTCCTATTGTACCCTTTCTCCCATCCCCTTTCTCTCCTTTTTCTTATATATCTCTATACCTTATTATGTGTAATGTTTCCTCTCTGAGACATTTCAATGAGAATGAAAGCTCCCTCATTCCCACTCACCTTTCCCCCTTCCATACCATTGCAAAAGCTAGTTCTTGACTCTCAAAATATCTTGGTCTATTCTACCTCTTCTTTCCCTTTCTCCCAGTACGTTTCCTTTTCACCCATTGACTCCCTTTTTACAATATATTATGTCTTCAAATTCAGTGCCTTGTCTGTATATGTTCCTTCTGACTGCTCTAATAAATGAGAAGGCTTATATGAGTATTATCAGTATAATCTCCCCATGCAGGAATACACACAGTTCAACATCATTAAATCCCTTATAATTTATCCTTCTTTTTCACCCTCTCCATGCTTCACATTAGTCCTATCCTTGAAGATTAAACTTTCTGTTCAGCTCTGTCTGTTTCAACGGGAACATTTGAAATTTCCTTGTTTCATTGAAAGTCCATGTTTTTCCTTGGAAGAGGATTTTCAGTTTTGCTGGGTAGTTGATTCTTGGTTGCATTCCAAGCTCTTTTGCCTTCCGGAATGTTATAGTCCAAGGCCTATGAGCCCTTAATGTGGATTCTGCTGCGTCCTGTGTTATCCTGATTATAACTCCACAGTATTTTAATTGTTTCCTTCTGGCTCCTTGTAATATTTTCTCTTTGATTTGGGAGTTCTGGAACTTGACTTTAATATTCCTATGGTTTATATTTTCTTTATTTCTTGGATATCTCTCTCTGGAGGAGATACCAGTGTATTCTCTCAATTTCTATTTTTCCCTCTGCTTGTAGAATATCAGAGTAATTTTCCTGTAGAAAAAAAATGAAGTCAAGGCCATTTTACTGATCTTGAATTTCAGGTAGCCCAATATATATGTTTAGGTTTTTTCAAGACAATGGGGTTAAGTGACTTGTCCAAGTTCATACACTGAAAATACCATGCAGAAGGGCATGAGAGATAAGTCAGCTAAATGGCCTGAAGTGTCTGAGGTCGGATTTGAACTCAGGTACTCCAGATACCAGAGTTGGGGCTCTATTTATTGCACCACCTAGCTGAACCTAAGCCCCCAAAAGTTTTAAATTGTTTCTCCTGGATCTGTTTTCAAGAGCAAGTTGTTTTTCAATGAGATATTTCATATTTTCTTCTAGTTTTTCATGCTTTTGGTATTGTTTTACCATTTCTTGATGCCACGCCAAGTCATTGGCATGCTTTAGCTCCATTCCACATTTGAAAGAGTTGTTTTCTTGAGAGAGCTTTAGTATCTTTTTTCCATTTGGCCAATGCTACTTTTTAAGGTATTCTTGTTAACTTTTTGAACTGCTATTTTCCATTTGACCTAAACTAGTTTTTAACATGTTTTTAGCATTTTTCTTGGATCTCCTTCACCAAGCTGCTGACTTGGTTTTCATATTTTTCCCTGCATCTCTCTCAATTCTCTTCCCATTTTTTCCTTTACCTCCCTTACTTGATTTTCAAAATATTTTTTTGGCTCTATCATAGCCTGAGCCCAAATCATATTCTTTCTTGGAAGCTTAGGATACAGAAGCTTGGACTTTATCATCTTCTGAGTTTGTCTTTTGATCCTCCATGAGACCAAAGTAATTGTCTATGGTCAGGTTTCTTTTCTCTATTTACTCATTTCTCCAGCTTGTGCCCTGGTTTTTAGGGTGCTTCCTGAACTTTTGAGTATTATTGGGACACCCCTGCAAGGACCTCAGTTCCTTCAGGGTCTTATGAGAGGCTATAACTGCTGTTCTGCCCTGTGTTTTGATCTGTGGATGATCACAGGCACAGACCTCTGCCTTGGAGCTGTGAGAATGGTCCCTGTTCTATGGCAATGGGTGGGGGGGCAGACTGTGACCAGCACCTGAATGTGGACAATGCACTAGAGTCCTGTCCCAGGGACAGAAGAGAGGCATAGACCATGATCCCCTTACTTTCCATGGACTGCTCTCTGGAAGCAGCTGCTAGGTGGCTGCCTGCTGGGCACCTCTGTGGGCCTACTTCCATTTCCTGGGATCTGGCTGTGCTGATGGCAGTGGCTGTGCTGAGGGTCATGCTGGCTCCCATTCATTCTGGCATAGGTTCCCTACTGATATACCAAGGTCTTCTTGGTGTTCCCTGGGTTGGCAGGTCAGGAAACTGCTTCTGATGCCAGGAGACAGAATGCCCAGGGACCCAGGCACCATATAGGCTTTCCTGGAAGACTGGAGCTCCTTCAGTCCTTTGATGGCTGCACTACCAACCCCTCCAACCCCGCCATGGTACAGAGCCTTCCCATGATCTTCCAGGCTACCCTAGGCTGGAGAATTGCCTCCCTGAATCTTTCTGTGGGTTCTGTCTCTTGAAAATTTAGTTAGAGAGGGCAGAGCCAAGATGGTGGTGTGAAGTCAGGATTTCCCTGAAACTCCTTCCCTAAAAAACTCCAAAAGCCATGACATTATGACTCTAGCCAAAATGTAGAGAGGCAGAACCCACAGAAAGACTGAGTGAAACAATTTCCCAGTCCAAGCCAACTTAAAAGGTCCATGGGAAAGGTGTTTTTCATCTGAACCAGGGGTTGGAAAAAAGCCACAGTTGCAGCACAGCCCAGGGATCACCAGGAACAGCTTAAATTGGAGGTGAGACAACTCTGCTGCACCAGAGTGCAGAAGCAATGGCCTCAGGACAGCCTTACAGTGAGAACCTGCAGTAGGAATCAGGGAAGCCAGCCTGCAGCACACAGACGGTAAAGGGATAGAGGGAGTTTGCAGAAATCTCTCTTCTCTCCGTGGTGCAGGACTCTGCTGTTTGCCCATACTCAGATCCTGGTAGCAGTTTGGGCTTCATTACTAAGATAGCCAAGCAGGGACCCTCCTCACACCTCCAGGGTGGAGGGGAGCATTTGTGGTCAGCTACATCTCAAAGCACAGGCAAGAGAACATAAGAACTTAAAGGAATAGAGGTCACAGTGGGGGTGTCCCCAAAAAACCCCAAAGCCTTAGAAGTGCAGTAAATTAGTCTTAGGCTGAGGAAATGAGTAACAAAATAAAAAAAAGAATCTGACCATAGAAAATTACTTTTGTCCCATTGAAGATTCAGTAGATGCAAAACTCAAAGCTTCTGTATCCAAAGGCCCTAAGCAAAATAGAAAGTGGGCTCAGGCTATGGATGAGCTCAAAAAAGACTTTGAAAAACAATTAAGGGAGGTGGAGGAAAATGGGAGGAGAAATGAGAGTGATGATCATGAAAACCAAATCAGCAGCTTGGTGAATGAAATACAAAAAATACTGAAGAAAATAATATGCTGAAAAACAGTTTAGGTCAAATGGATAAAGCAAAACAAAAAGGTAAATGAAGAGAAGAATGCCTTAAAAAAGCAGAATTGGCCAACTGGGAAAAAAAGATATAAAAGCTCTCTGAAAAAAATGACTCCTTCAATTGCAGAATGGAACTAAAGGAAGCTGATGATTTTGTGAGAAATCAGGAGAAGTAAAACTAATTCCACAAAAGCCAAAGATTAGAAGAAAATGTGAAATATCTCATTGGAAAAACAACTGACAACCTCAAAATCACATCCAGAAAAATAATTTAAAAATTATTGGGCTACCTGAAAGTCAAGACCAGGAAAAGAGCCAAGACTTCATATTTCAAGAACAGCAAAATTGCCCTGAGATCCTGAAAGCAGAAGGTAAAATAGAAACTATGGGAATTCACCAGTCATCTCCTGAAAAAGATCCCAAAAGAAAAACTTCCAGGAATATTATAGCAAAATTCTAAAACTCCCAAGTCATAGAGAAAATACTAAATACTGCCAGAAACAAACAATCCAACTACTATGACTCCAGTCAGGATTACACAAGATCTGGTAGCACCTACATTAAGGGCTCATCAGAATTGGAATATGATATTCTGGAAGAGAAAAGATCTTGGCTTACAACTGAGAATCAACTACCCAGCAAAACTGAACATCCTCTTTCACGGGAAAAGATGGACTTTCAATGAAACAGGGGACTTTCAAACTTTCCTATTGCAAAAACAAGAGCTGAACAGAAAGTTTGATATTCAAGTACAGGACTGGTGAAGCATAGAGGGGATGGATGAGAAGGAAAAACTATAAAGAATTTATGATGTAGAACTGTTTGTATTCCTTCAAGGGAAGAAGTTAATGGAAACTCATGAAATTTCTCATTTTTTTTTTTTTTGCAAGGCAATGCGGTTAAATGGCTTGCCCAAGGCCACACATATAGGTAATTATTAAGTGTCTGAGACCAGATTTGAACTCAGATATTCATGACTCCAGGGCCAGTGCTCTATCCACTGTGCAACCTAGCCACCCCAGAACTTTCTCATTTATAAGAACTGTTAGAAAGAACATATATAGCCAAGGCACAGGAAGGAGTGGAATATAATGGCATATTATAGCAAAAACATGCAATCAATGGGTAATAATGGAAAGTACTGGGAGGAAGAGAAAGGAGAGGAAGAAGGGACTAAGAATTTCATAGACAAGTCAAGAAAAAGCTTTTTCAGTGGAATGGAATGGAGGAAGGTGAGGGGGAATCAGTGAGCCTTCATTCTCACCAGAAAAGGCTCAGAGAGGAAATAATATACACACTTAATAGGGTATAGAAATCTATCTTACCCTAGAGAAAAATGAGAAGAAAGGGATGGGATAAGGAAGAATGGGAGGAGCGAAGGTGGGGATAAGTGATAGAAGAAAGGGGAGATTGTGGGAAAGGGTATTCAGATACAACACACTTTTGGACAGGGAAAGGATGAAAGGAGAGAAAAAATAGAATAAATGAGAGTGGGGAGGAATATAATGGAGGGAAATACAACTTGTAATAGCAACTGTGGGAGAAATATTGTAGCAACTTGTATTGTGGACTTATGATAAAGAAGGCAATTCACCTCTGAGACAGAGCCATTGGAATCTGAACACAGACTGAAGTACACTTTATTTTCCTCTCTCACTATTCTTCAGGTTTCTCATCTTCTTGGGGTAGGGTTATGTTTACTCTCATAACAAGATTATTTTAATAATATAAAAATGAATTAACTAATCCAAATGGAAAAATATGAAAATTTAGTTAAAGTTATAACTTTAAGCTTTTTCAAATATTTTTGGAAGAGAGCTCCAGGCAAAGCCTATCCTCATGCTGCCATCTTAGCTCTGCCCTATAATACATTTTCCTTTCAAATTTCAGTCCCCCAAATTAAGGTGCATCATATAGATGAGGAAATGTGGTATTTTAACTTAATGAGGTGGAGAATTCTAAATGAGGAGCTAGTGAAAAATGAAAATGAAAGAACATGGAATAGAAACTTAGTGGAGATTGAGGTAAATAATAAAAACTTTGGAAATTTATGGGTCAAAAAATTGAAAAATGGTGATGATTCCTACCTTAGTATTTGTATCCAAGCACTTCATATTATCAAATATAGTATTCTGATCAAAACTAAGAGGAAGTAAAATCAAATTATCATATTAAATAAAACACTTAACAAAGAAGAAATGAAAAGTAATCTAATGAATATAAAAATAGATTTTTAAAAGAAGCATTGCCTATAAAATTTTAAACATCTAAATTTACAAAACATAAAATTAAATCTTAATTCAATCTTAATCAATCCCTTAAATCTGCTGTCTAATTAAAATAAAGCAAAAAAGGCTTTAATCTTTTATACATTTACATGGACTATAAATAGGCAATGTACAATTATTCTTTATCTCTTTCTGGTTGTCTAGTGATGTGTTTTTTTCCCTTCAAGTCTCATCTTTATGTTCCTTTCTGAGAGACAAAGACAGAGATAGACAGACAGAGAGCCAGAGAGCCAGAGAAATGCAAACCTAGAGACATCCCCATCCCAGAAGTTCAAATGAATAATTTGTGCCCAACCTGTGCTAGACTCTTCTAAGCTCATATTGTACTCATCAGTCTTAAATCCACTTTACTTTTATCCACTTTTTACTTTTAATCCACCATCATGATGCTATTGGTTCCCTTGTATTAATGGGACCCTGGCATTTCCAAGGAAGAAGTGGGGAGGGAACATGTCACTTAAACCTAACATGACTATCTTGTATGACAAGGTGTTTGGATAGAAAGTAGATTGGTAGCAGTATTTATTATTTTTCTTTTTTCTTTCTTTAACTTTTTTCATCCATATGCACATGTATACTTTAAAGTTACAAAATATACTTTTACCCTCCCTTCTCATTACCCTCCCATCAGTGGTGAACAGTCAAGTTAGAATTGTACATATATATTTTTGATACATATGTTTAAAATTAGTAATTTTCAGTATAAGGAATTAGGATTAAGGGAAATATATATATATATATATATATATATATATATATATATATATATATTATATAAAATATCCATCATATTCTGAAGGGTTGTTTTCTGTTTTGTTTTGGTTTCCTTTTCTTCCTCTGGGTTGGGATAGCAGTGTCCTCAGCTAATCTAATATGGTTGTCCTTGCTCTCTGAACTGCTGAAAGGGTTAGTGTTGATCATTTCATAATGTTGTTGTTAATGTGTGCATTGTTCTCTTGCTTTTTTTCCCTTCACTCAGCATTAGATCCTGTAACTCATTCCATGCTTTTCAAGAGTTCAACCATTTGTGGTTTCTTTTAGAACAATAATATTCCACAATATTCATGTAACATAACTTTTTTTAGCCATTCCCCAATTGATGGGCATCCCCTCAATTTCCAATTCTTTGTCACTACAAAAAGAGCTGCTATGAATATTTTTGAACATGTAGGACTTTTCCCATTGTCTATGACTTCTTCTGGATATAGGAATAGAATTGGAATTGCTGGTCAAAAGGAATGAACATTTTTATTGCTTTTAGGGTGTAGTTCTATATTGCTCTCCAGAATGGTTGGATCAGTTCATAACTCTACCAGTAATGCATGAATGCCAATCTAATAGTTGTGAGGTGAAGGATAAAATCTCTCTCTCTCTCTCTCTCTCTCTCTCTCTCTCTCTCTCTCTCTCTCTCATTTTTGCAAAGTCAAAAAAATGGAAGAACAGGTACAAATTTGAAATTACTTTGAATTTTGAATATTCTGTGCTTTCCAAGCAGCATTCAAAATTCTTAAGTTTATCCTGAACCATTTGCTAAAAAAAGGAGCCTGTTCCAAATAAGCTGAGTTCAAATGAATAAGGGGCTTTGGGGGAAAATGGGGGGGGGAAGCAATTATATTCCCACCTCATACATCTTCACTTGACATATTTCAATAATCCCAATTATTTTTCATTCTGTAAATGAATCAAACGATATGGATTAAATCTACCTTACAATACATAAGGGTATAAAATAAAGTTGGAAGAAAGTTGGCAACAAAGAAATCTTGCCTCTTAAGAATTTTCTTGTCTCGAGAAACATAGCTGATATGTCACCAAGTTTTCTTCTTTTTGAATCATGTTTATTTGTACATGTGTTATATTGCTGATTAGTTTCCTAATCATTTAAATACACTAGATATTTTATCTGAAAGTAATCCCACTAGCCCACAAAGATAAAAATATTATTTAAAATTGGATTTTCAAAATGGTGCTAAAATTCTATGTACACTTTTTTTTTTAAAAAAGATGTGCTTTCAAGAAAAGATTTAGATTTTTCAGGAGAATTCACAGGACTAGTAATAATAAGTCACTGTGTATTAAACTCATGTTTTTAAAACATTTGCAACAACTGTGTGAGGTAGCTATCTTTATACAATTTTTAAAAATTATCTCTATTTCAAAATGAGGAAACGAAGGCCTAAGAAAATTAAATAATTTGCCCATGGTCATGAACCTTATACTATATCTTGGAGCACTTAAACTTATGTTATCCTAGTTAATGTTTATTGATCTTTCACCATATATTGTAAGGGTATTACATAATCTGTTTCTCTCAACTTTGCAAGAAATGGAAGGCTTTCAGTTCACCATCCTTATATTTATACAATTTTGTCACTCATGTGGATTAAAAATAATAGTGTATATTCATTGGAAGAGGAGTCAAGAAGGAATGATATTGCTAATCTTTATCATTAATCAAAGTTTCCAGGGGGCCCTAAAAGATAAATTAAGTACAGATTATATTTTTAGTTTATTTTTTTCATCTTAACTCATATTTCCTAGATGCTTCTGGGCAACAAAGGCTTAGTCCTTGGGGCAGGAAATAATCTCAAGGGTTTTATAATGAAATGATTGTCTTGAATTTTTTATAATTTCTGGTTCAATTCTTATTTGGGTGTCTGCTGATTCCCAAGTCATAATTATTTACCTACTCAATAGCAGAGATGACAACAGAAGTTGCTAATTAGTTCCTAAATATTAACCTCTATCATCTCCTTTAGCCTACCATCAGAGAGTATGAGAGTTGAATGAATGACTAAGTGAATGAATGGTGTCTTTATTAAGCATTTACTATGTACAAAGCATTATACTAAACTTGAATGATATAAATAGAAATAAGAAAATTGCAGTTCTTAGAGAACTCACTTTCTATAGGCAGAGACAGTACAGATGGAACTGGGTTGAGTACAGAGTTGCATCATACAATTTCCAAGTCTAGTCTCTAGCTCACTGATATATGTGAGAATTCCTCCTGCCTTCTAATACTTTTCTAATGGTCATTAACTCTATCCTCAAAACACATCTACTTGAATATTTCAGCTATTTCTCTTTAAACTTTATCACTTTCTGATTATTGATCTGACTAGGCAAATAGAATGTATATACCCCAATATCGTTTTAAAAAATAAGAAGAATTCCATCCAACATTTCTGGAGAGCTATTTGGAATTATGGCCAAAAGAGGTAACAAAAATGTACATACCCTTTGATCCAGCAATACTACCACTGAGTCTATACCCTGAAGAGATTATGAAAAAGGGTAAAAGCATCACTTGTACAAAAACATTCATACCAGCCCTGTTTGTGGTGGCAAAGAATTGGAAATTAAGTGAATATCCTTCAACTGGGGAATGGCTTAGCATACTTTGGTATATGTATGTCATGGAACACTATTGTTCTATTAGAAACCAGGAGGAATGGAAATTCAGGGAAGCCTGGAGGGATTTGCATGAATTAATGCTGAGCAAGATGAACAGAACCAGAAAAACATTGTATACCCTAACAGTAACATGGGGGTGATGATTAATCTTGATGGATTTGCTCATCTCATCATTGCAACAATCAGGGACAATTTTGGCCTATCAGCAATGGAGAATACCATCTGAATACAGAGAAAGAATCATGGAGTTTGAACAAAGACCAAAGACTATTACCTTCAATTTAAAAAAAAAACCTGATATGTTGTTATATAATTTTGCTATCTTTTATATTTTATTTTTTTCCTTAAAGATATGATTTCTTTCTCATCACATTCAACTTAGGTCAACTTATACCAGGGAAACAATGTAAAGACTAACAGACTGCCTTCTGTGGAGGGTTGGGGGAGGGAAGCAAGACTAGGAGAAAAATTGTAAAACTCAAAATAAATAAAATCATTTTAAGAAAAAAATGAGAAGTGTTCACTTGATATTTTCATTAAACTTTCTAAAATTGTTTTTCAGGATACATGTCTGCTTCTACTCAAACTTATTTTCCTTGATTCTTAGGAAGCACATGATACCATAGTTGTTTCCTTTGCATTGTTTCTTCATTGTTTGTATGAATTAAATCCAGGTTAGAAATAACTTTCTTATTTATGCTATTTTTTGAAAGAGCTTACATCTTCAACAAGGGAAGATAAGAATTTATTCAATGTTTTGTGTCTAATGGAATGAAGCTGTCACTTGAATTCCCCCATCATTAAAATATCTTCTTCATATTCTACTCTTGTGATTTCCATTAGGAAAATATCTCCCATAAACTATATCTTCTCAGATGATTTGTAGTACAATCTTCCATAATAACATAACTTTTATTTTTCCTCCTTTTATCCCATCTAAACATACCAACATGCTCATCAGGTTTGTGAACTTCTATCATGTTGAACATATTCTTGAAATGGAAGATCATTCTACTGCTTCTTTTTATGCTTCCATTATCAGATTCATGAACTTCCATCATGATGAATATGTTCTTGAAATGCAATATCATTCTACTGCTCCTTTCCTATATATATATATATATGTATGTATTGTCAATTTTGAAGAATAGAAATCTAAACCAAGAAGGAACCTCAGAAGTTATCCATTCCAACCTCCAATCTAGGGAGGTTAAGTGCTTTCCTAAAGTCATGAAAGCAGAAAGGGACAAAGACTGGATTTGGTGTGAATTTAGTTCCTCCAACTCCCGACATGGCAATTTCCACTCTAGCATTCAGAGAAAAGAAAAGTCACAGGTTGAAAATGTCAACTTAAAATGTTCAAGTTTTTCCTATTAATCATTGCCTCCATAGGTCTTTATCAAATTATACCTTTCTACCCTGGCTTTTGCTATAAATAGTATAAGATATAGTAACTTTCTTCTGTCTTCAAGAATACTAGGATCCCATCTGAGATGGATTAGCACATAATTGTAACTTAATTGAAATAAAATATAATCAGATTTTTGAGAAGAAAGAGATCATTGTGGGTTGAAGTAGTCAGTCAATCAGTTGATAAGTATTTATTAAACTCCTATTATGTGTGAGACATTGTGCTTTGTACTGGGATACAAAAGGAAGAGACATCTTAGAAAAGTTAAGATTTGGATTGAACTTGAAAGGATTCAGATAGTGCTGTAGGAGGGGGAGAGGAGAGAGATAAATCATTTTAAAAAAGAATACATAAGTTCAGTGATAAGGATAAACATCTACCAAAAACATTGTACATGTATAGTGAGGGTATCAGAATAGTTGGAGTGGAGGACTAAATGGTTTGTGATAAAGAAAATGAGCCCTGAAACATATGATGGGAACAGGTTATATAGAACACTGAAAGCATAGCAAGAATTTTGATGTGTGGAAGAAAGGTAAAACCAGCAATGCTTGACTTTAATTGCTATCATGAAAAAAGCACGTGGAGGTTACCTACCATAAGCATAGATCCCAACATATCAAAAGGAGGTTGATATTGGGATAGGGCAGAGCAGGGGTCAGGTCTGAAAAGAACTTAACTAGGTTGCTAATTTTAATTTGAAAATAAAAGCTAAGCAAAGCATAAATTATTCTTGCCAAACTTGTGCTGAGCATAATTTTTTTTTGCAAATTATGTCATACTCCTTTAAAATTTAGTTTCCTGTGTAAAAGGTCTAGTTATTTCACCTTAGAGTCCTAGTTGAAAGAAATAGGGAGATACTTTTTATGGTTTTTTTTGGGGGGGCAAGGCAATGGGGTTAAGTGGATTGCCCAAGGCCAAACAGCTAGGTAATTATTAAGTGTCTGAGGTCAGATTTGAACTCAGGTACTCCTGACTTCAGGGCTGGTGCTCTATCCATTGTGCCACCTAGCCACCCCTGGGGACATACTTTTTTAACAAGAGAAAGGGAAGAGAAGTGATATTCATTAACTATCTACTATATGCTAGATACTTTCCTTAAGTGCCTTAAAATAAGACCTCATTTGATCCTCATAAAAATCCTGCAAGGAAGGGGTTGATATCTTAATTTGACAGTAAAGAAAACTGAAGCAGCCACAGGTTCAATTTCTCACCCAGGATCATAAAGCTAGTAACTGAGACCAAATCTGAACTTGGGCCTTTATGACTTTAGACCCAGCAATCTATCCATCATACTTCCTAACTGTCTATATGGTTGAATAAACTTGTAACTAAAACATAATATTAAAGCAAGCACTATCATAGAGTAACAGCATAATTTAAAGGATAATGGAAATTTCAAGGACTGAGATTTATGTCTTGCCTTTTTGTATCATCAATGTTTTTTTTTAGGTTTTTTTTGCAAGGCAAATGGGGTTAAGTGGCTTGCCCAAGGCCACACAGCTAGGTCATTATTAAGTGTATGAGACAGGATTTGAACCCAGGTACTCCTGACTCCAGTGCCGGTGCTTTATCCACTGTACCACCTAGCCACCCCTTGCATCATCAATGTTAAAAAAATCATTTAGCTTGTAAGTAAACCAAGTTGACTTCTGTCTGAGAAACCCCCTTCCTCATAGAGTGGAGGGAGGGAGAGGGGAGAAACAGTTCTATTTTTTTCCAAGCTCTAAAGGGAAAAAAAAAAAACAACACAAATGTTCTTGGGTCTTTTTCCTCACTAAGCTCCTGCCTGATGAGGAAAACTCCTCTATAACTTCTGGCAAGCAAGAGTATTAATGAAACTTCAGAAACTGTGTGAGAAACATTTGCCAGAGTCTAAAGTATCATATGGAGTGCTAAAAAGAAAAGAGTCATTGATTCTTAACCAATAGATCCACACCTGGCATGCCATGGCTGGGCCATTTTTGTCCTTCATGATTGTGGTTCTGCTTAGATGTAGGAGCACTGTTGAGCTGAAGCTCCTGTCTGAAAAAGGGAGTTATGATATGTTTATCCTCAGAATTCCCCCTCAGCTGTGAAAGGCAGATTTTTCTCAAGAGTTAGAGTCTTCATAGAAAATGAAGTCTTGTGTTAGAACTTGGAGAGGATATTGTTTTTATTAACTCTTAGGACTTGTTGCATCTCAAACCCATCCTTATGTCTGCAGGAGGGAACATAATCATTTTGTTTATGCAAACTTCCATTTCTAAATTCAAGTATATATAAAGTCATAGACACCAGATCATTGATTTTTGCAAATGAGGAACCTGAGTTCTAGAGAGATTATTATTTGTAGTAGCTCCCACAGGGTATAAGTAGCTGAGTCGAGATTAGAATCAGATCCTTTTTACTCTAAATCCAGCACCCTCTCTTATGCTGAAGGAGTACACAGGGAAAATAGAGATGACTCTTATCACTGAGATTAAAACATGAGGCTAGGCAAGTCTTGGTCAAGTTTCATTTTCTTCTGCACAATACAGTCTTAGCCAATTTAAAAGATTCTCAGAGTAGAAATGCTGAAGATAGCCCTTTGGCATCTCACCCTCCTTCTTAATATTTCTCAAGCTTTCCATTTATTTTGAAATGCTAACCTCAAATACCAAATAAAAGATCTTCTTAAAAAAAATCAGGAATCTGAAAGGTTAGTCTGCTTGCTTATTTATCATTCTCACAACACTGTCCACTTGGAGCAAAGCAAACAATTTGACAACTGTCCATTTATAAATGTGACTATTTAAAAGAAACTAAGAATTTTAACTTCAGGAGTTGGGAGAGAAGTTTTGCAAGCAATTAGTATTAGTCCAAACACTTGTTTGTGGGAATGTGTGGGGCAGCGTATTTGAGACAAGGACATGCATTCAAATCATATACATTGCATATTTTCAGTCCTATGAAAAAGCTATGAATCAGACTGACTATTTAGTTGTACTAGAAAGTGATTACTCAAAGGATATTCTACTCACTACTATAAAGATTTTGCTGTTCTTTGTGGTTAATTTTTTTTTGGCCTAATGGTTGATTTGTGTTAAGGAAAAAAATAACTTCAGAATAATTCCCCCATTCTCACTAAGAGACTTTGCACTCACTAAGGGTCCAAAGAACAAAAATCTTTGTGAAGGTTTTTGGTTTGTTTGTTGGGGAATGTGGTAGGTCTGAGAGGGACACTCACTGAATATACTTACTCTATCATATGAGAAAAATTACATCAAAGTCAAAGTCCAATAAAACCAATTTAAGATGTAGTTTGGTAGGAAAAAAATATGGACTTGGAAGTCTGACTTCCTGTAGTTGGTCCAACATTTTGTCCAGTTGTTCATTGTGGAATAGGTCACAGTTCTTTGGTATAATCTAAGGGGAAAAAGTCTAAGGACCCTAGTGGTAGAATTCCATGGTAGTCCTTGACCCAATACAAGCTTTATTCCACTAAACTACATGATGGTATTTTATTAATTAGTGTTTGCCATATGCTTCAAGTCTATGGTGAAAGTCATAGAAAAGAAATAGCATTTCTGAAGGTTTTTTAAAAAAAGCTATTTTCATTACAAATTATTTTTGTCAATAGACAAATCAAGTCTCCTAATTCTTATTCTGATAAGCCCAGATTGCTACTGCATTTTATAATGGTTACAGATTCTAGCTTTATATTTATTTATTTAAAAAAAAAATCCTTGTTTTCTTGAGATGTATCCAGACCTCAGACATTTTTGTACAAATGAGTCCAGTATTATTGCAGCAATTACAGGTGGTCACTGACCAATCCACAGGCCACCCTGTATAACCTTCCATGTCCACTAAGTGAAGAATTAATTGAAAAAGATGAACCATACACAATACCTGAAGGTCTTCAGAATCGGACTTGGTGAAACCAGAGGAGGAAACAAATTACTGAGGTCAATACCTTCCAGAGGATGGGTGGAAACCAACTTATTTCTGGGAGGTTTGAAGTCTTTCTTATTCACAACATAAATATGCTTCAGAGTTAAAATAGTTTCCTGCAAATTTCCATGTGTGATGTTGGGGCTGCTAAAACATCGGAAACAAGAAGAATGCCCAGTTACATATACACATATATTACCTCTCCCCTTGCCAACCATGCCTCCCAGGACTCTAAAACCATTTGTTTATCATTATAAAACAAGTAGGCTTCTACTTTAATGGAGGAGTTGACATAGTTCTGGCCTCTCACAATGCCAGAAACTTAATCTACACAGATAGTGCCAAGAACAAGCTAAATACACACCTCTGAGGTCATGGTTACCTTTTGATCACAGTTTTTGCAAAATAGCCAAAGCCTTGAGAAGTATCATAAAGTTTGAGAAATATTTGCAGGGTCTGTCAAGTTTCCAAGCTCACTAGTGGGAATACTTTGTGTTCTTTTCCATTCTGCTGGAGCAGAGTGGTGGGTTATGGACAAGCTCTGAGGCAATTAGAGTTCCATAATTCAAATTAATAACCTCATAAAACACTACAGATTATGTGTGGTATTTTTTAAAATCTTCAACCAAAGGCCTTTAGCCTATTCTGATAGCAAATTTGAAATAACTTGGAATTCATTCTGGACTTGCTAAAAACAAATAAATAAATAAAACTTCTAGTAAAGCACTTTACAAGAGAATGTCATATAATGAAGTGCACTTTTTGTTATTGTTGTTTTAAATTTACAATTAGATTTTCAGATTAATGGAATATGGAAACTATTTACTTAAGCTGGTTGTGCTTTACTGGAGGACAGCTTTGAATGTCATCTCTTTCTCATGCTAACCTTTTCTTTTCCATCTGGGGAAGAGAAAAATGGTAGACAGAAAGGGGGGAATGTAGGATTTTTTTTTTATCATGTTCCTGCTATGCTTCATCACATTGTCTAGTGAAATGAATAAATTAAAGTTTTAACTCCATTCGTTGGATTATGTGTTTTATATATTTCCATACTTTTAATTTAGTAGGGAAGTGCTTTCCATTAGAAGATGGGTCTCATTAAAAGAAATGTTATTATGGAACTGTGTGCATTAAGTTTAATTTTCACTCAATTTAAAAGGAATACTTGGGAGACCAGTGCATTGAAGCACAAGAAAATGATTAGTTGGGGCTCCTTTTAAACAGAAGAGCAAAATGTGTGAAGAGTGGTGCCTCTGGGGCAAATAAAACAATCAAGTCGTCTGAAATGGGGTTGCAGGCTCCGCATAAATGACCGTCCTGCTCTATTTTCAGACCTCCTGCCTTTCTTTAATGACCACTTATCCTTTTCTTGAGGCAGCTGAAGAAAGGAGATGGGGAGTTTATTATGGGAAACCCAGACTCAACTAGGGCAGGGTCCTTTGGGGGGGCGACTGCATTTCAGAATTTCCCAGATTCTCCTGAAAGAAGGGGCAACTGATTTGGTTTGTAACAAATGCAAAGAATTTTATCCTTGCCTTAGGGCTAACCACAAAGGCCACAACCTAAAGTAGGGAAATTTAGCAGAGGGAAGGTAACTCTACAAAGATATCCATGGCTTGGCATATTTACTGAAGTCTAATGATCAAAGTTCTGAATGGTTTAGGTTTTTTCTTTTTGTCTATTTGTTTGTTTGTTTGTTTGTTTTGAGGAGAGATTCTTATAGGCAGCTGGATTTTTTCTTTAATTCCAATGTGTAGGTCAGATCTAGCTAGTTTCCTCTTATTTATGCATGATATATGTTAGAAAGAAAAAAAGGGAAAAGGATAGCCTTCTGAAGAGTTTAAGCTTCTTGTGCTTAAATTCCAGTTGTTGTTTCAGGATATATTCTCTTGCCCTACATCTCTGTATGTCACAGCAGGAAGGTATCTCAAAAGATACCTATATGTCAATGATTATCTAAATTGGCCCACATATTTTAGAATTTTCTTCATGTTCTGGGACAAAGATTCATATCCTAGGACAACCTGAGGAAATGGTTTTAAAGTAAAGCAGGAAAGTTGTTGGTTAGACATAAGGTAATGGGATGACCCATTACCTTATGTCTAACCAACAACTTTCCTGCTTTACTTTAAAGCCATTTCTTGAATTCTTCCTTGAACATGGAGAACGTTTGGTTAGCATTTTACTGCAACAGGCCTCTTCGTGTTTGTGAAGGAGAAATTGTCAGCTTTTAGCTTTTTCTGTTTTTGAGGTGGAATGAGGTTTGGATTATGGGGCAAAGAGGGAGGGAAGGATTGACCTGTGATTTCATCAGCATAGGGAAGACAAGATGAGGAAACTACTTCTACCATTAATCAATAAATAAATAATCATTTATAAAGTACCTACTGTGTTCACAAAAGGAGGTAAAAGACCCAAGGAGCTCAAAATTTAATGAGAGACAACTTGAAAACAAATATATACAAATAGACTGTATGTCTGATAATTCGGAAATAAGTAACAGAAGAATTAGAATTAACGGGGTGTATGAAAGGCTTTCTGTAGTGGACATGATTTTAGCTGAGATGTGAAGATAGACTTTAGAAATAAATTATAAAATTTTGGAAAGTTGGTTGGAGACCCAGAATGGTTAAGAAATTTGCCCAAGTTCACATAGTCTTAGGTAAGGTTGTCTGTCTACTGTCAGAATACATCACAACACCTCTTCTTTTCTAGGCTAACTAACTATAATCACTAATCTTTCTTCATAGAAGACTTTTTTGAAACAATTTCAATAATTTGTATTGCTCATCTCTATACTTTTTTCAAATTCCATGCTTTATAATGTGCCATGGCCAAATTAGAATAACAGTAGTGTTAAAAAATATCTATAGGATTCATCTATTAGTGGTAAGAATGTGTGGATCACTAAGCAAAACACTATTACTGGAAAAGCAATAAATGTAGATACATTGAACTACATAACTCCTACCTTATACCATTCATAGTTAGTCCCTAGGTATTTCAAATTTTCATGATCAATCCTAGCTACTTATAGTATTTTGCTCCCATAAAAATAGTTGAACATGTTTGAAAAAAATGATTATCATGAGCCCTAGGCTGATGGGGAAAAAGCAATGAGGCAAAAACATAGTAGAAAACTTGCTCTTGAGAGATCCATGAGGCATTGTTGAATGATGCTTCCTAACCTAGGATATCTTTTCCTGACTTTAGTTATTGACAATAATAATAATGATTTATAATTAAGTAATGCTCCCTGATTATTCAATAACAATCTTGTCCTAAACAAGCCTTGTAAACAAGAACAAAACACTTGTCAACCCATTAAGGATTTTTACAAGCCTATCTTTTCCCTAGAAACTACACAAGTAATAAAGTGAATAAAATTAGCATTCTTTACTAACCCAGTTTTAATTGTTACTCTCTCTGGGTGAGGGAGCTAATGGCAATTCACAGAGGTATAAGCTTTGTACAAAGGAGAACTAGCTAGACATAATCTTTTCTTTTGGTTTTTTTCTTTAGGCTTTTTTTGCAAGGCAAATGGGGTTAAATGGCTTGCCCAAGGCCACACAGCTAGGTAATTATTAAGTGTCAGAGCTCGGATTTGAATCCAGGTACTCCTGACTCCAGAGCCAGTGCTTTATCCACTGCACCACCTAGCCGCCCTGACATGATCTTTTTTTTTAATTTTGATTTACTTTAAATAGACACAGATATGGCAAAAAGTCTAATTATGGTACAACTATAAAAACAAAGAAAAATACTGAACATAATAGCAGATGGAGGAAGTCAGTAAGCTTTTTAGGTGTCAAACTAATACCTGTTGAGTATTCCCAGTTCCAAGGGAGGAGAAAAACTTATTAAAAATTATGGTTGTGGGAATAAGCAATTATGCTAACAGCCATGGTAAAACATAGGAATATGCCATAATTTTGCACCTACTATTTTCAGACAATATGTCAGCCATTTTACAAATATTATTTTATTTGATCTTTGAAACAACCATTGAAGATGGTTGCTCTTTTTATCTTCATTTTACAGTTGAGGACTGAGACGGTTAATTGACTTGCTTAGGGTCACATAGCTAGGAAATATGCAAGGTTTGATTTGAATTTAGCTTTTCCTAACTCCAGGTCTAGTAACTTGTCTAGCAAGTAGAAGGTACATGTTTAATAATAGAAGAGATAAAGTGTGATAGTTAAGTTAAAGATAGATTATCAAGAGAAGGGAATATAACATTTATTGAATTAACTATGCTAGGGCCTGGAGCTACAAAGAAGATCAAAACCCCAAAGCAACCTAAAACAATGTGCAAATAGTTTTACACAAAACAAAATATGTCTTGGATAAATTAGAGATATTCATAGAGAGAAGGCACTAACATTAAGGAGGATAAGAATGTTTTCTTGTAGAAAGCAAGTGATTTTAGTTGAGTCTTGAAGGAGTCCAGGAGGAGATGAGAATAGGGTGAATTCAAAAACAAGTGACAGTTCCTGTCAATGAATCTTAGAGTATATAGATGAGATCAAGTAAGAAGCCTGGAAAAATAGAAAAAAGACAAGGTTATGAAGTCTTTTTAAAGTTTGATAAGGATTTTATTATTAAATCCCAGAGGTAATAGGGAGTCACCCCAGTTTATTGATTAGGGTGCCTGATAGTCTGAAAATGCCCTTACCATACTTATTTTGTAGTAGTTAGATCAAATTTTATGGTAGCCTTACCTGGATGGATCTATTATTATAGAGCTCTTTCTTTGACAGGACAGTTCTTTTTTTCAAAATTTTTTGATTCTCCTACTTCTTTTCTTTTCTCTTTGTTTCCCTGATTCACACCTTTACATAGTTATACACAAATATAACATTGCACTGTGGAAAAAGAATGATACATACTCCAACTACTCTAAAGTCTGCTAAATTAGATTTTAAAATGTTGAAGACACAAAATAGTCCAGGGGCAAGTATAGAAGATCCAAAGGAAAGGACAAGAATAAACATAGGGTTAAAATACAGAGCGAATCTAGAATCAAGAAGAATGAGAAAAATTGGTAATTGGAGATAGGTGGAAGATTGACATTGAGCAAAAACCTGAATTTAGAAGATATAGAAAGGGAAGATAATAGGAAGTGAAGTAGTCAGGAGCTAATGATCAAGAAAAGTCTAGAAGTTAAGTCAGTAAATAGAGCCAAAAGCTAGCACTCACTCTAGAGACTCAAGATAAAAACCAAGTACAAAGGACTGAAAGAATCTGAAGATGAAGGAAATCCTGCCGCAGACCATAAGTGTCTTACACTTCTGGAAGAGGAGTAACCAATGATTGACTCAGAGAGGAACTATAAATAGTAGAGTACAAAACTGCTCTCTTTGACATCAATTTTCATCAGTGTATTCTTCCTTTAAAATTTTGTTTGTCATTTTATAATGAGTATAGAACATGTATATTTTAATTTTAAAAAGTTTTTATTAATATAACTTTATTTGAACAAAAAATGAAAGGCCATTAGATCTCTTGTTTTTGTTAAAGAAAATAGTCATTCTTTGAGGGAAAATGGAAGTAGATGATATTTAAAATGATCTGATAACAAAACAAAAGTAAATTTAATGTGCTTTCCCCCTTCTATTTGCACTAAACTATTAAGTTTGTTCATTATGGATAAAATTTTAAAATCTGTTTTCCTTCTCTCCCTCAGGCTACTTTGTGTAGTGATGAGAAAGGAAGTGGGTATAAATAAGAAATTAGACTCCCTCAGGGGAACAGCAGGTAGGATAGTCTTATAAAATAGAGACAGCCCTGCCAAATTGGGTCATCTGGCAGTCCTAAGAATCAGTCAGACAAAAACAAGCATCTTTGATCTGCTTGAAAGACTGTAGTGAAATACAAACTTGAGTGACCTCTTAACTTTTTTAGCTGAAGAGTCTTCATCCTTCTCCTTTAAGTTCTGTTTTCTACTCCAGATTCCCAAACACTTCAGATAACTCCATGTGGTTTTCTGATTGCCCTTTCTCTATTCATGTCCATCCAGCAACATCAAACAAAGTCCACTTTGGTCTCTGAAAGTGCAGTCCTACCAACCCAGATTTCTGATATAGCAGCTGGAAACAACATATAATACCACTTAGCTAAGAAGGGCGGGGGTAAGGGGGAAAGGAAATGGTTCACACAAAGAGAGACATACAGATTCAAAGTCTATCTTCAGGAGGAAAAGGGAACACTGGGCAAGAATACAAATGTTTTATCTACCTTGATGCAAAACATCCAGACACATGAAAAATGTGCACATTTTTGACTGGCTTTTTCAATCATTCACATGTTGATAAGCCTGTGGAAGCAATCTCATCTTGGTGCCTGGGAGAACTCTATATACATCAGAGAGATTTAGAGCATTCAGTTCCTTAGAACACAGTCAAAGTCAGTCAATCCAATATAATAGACATTCATTAAATAAATTAGTTTAATATTCTATATAATGTTGATATTTTTCCACCTTAAGAAGGCATGTTACCTTTTTGCCTCAGTTTCCCAAACTGTGAAATAGGAATTATAATAGAACCTTCTTCACGGGATTGTTGTAGAAATTAGATCAGATGATATTCATAAAATATTTAGCACAGTTTCTGGAAAATATTTGTTGCTTAATTTTCTGTTAATAACAGCCAATATTTGTTATTTTAAAGTTTGCAAAGAGTTTTATATATTTTCTTATTTAGTCCGGAATTAGGTAAATGTTTGAGGCAGGATTCAAAATCAAATTTTCCCCTTTAAATAGTCTTCTATATTTGCCATTTCGTTCTCTCACTATTAATTTTCCAATTAGATTAATTTTTATATGTAGCTGGTATGTTCCAGAGGTCATGATTTGACTACCAGCATATTGAATTACAAATACTAATAATAACTAGTGTTGTAATAGGGAAGTCTTGTGATTCTGACCAGAGGATGTTAATTAGCCATGGCCTAATTCAGAGTTTGCTGTTAGCTGGTTCCTGACTAATTCTTCAGTATAAAAAACAAAGATAAATCAAATAGAGCTGCCAATGCACCAAGATAATACATTACATTCCACTAAACACTAGTCCATAGAGCAGATTCTACCAGATTGGGAGGTTCAGACCAATCAAAGACCAATAAATAGCTATCATTACTATTAAAAAGTAATATATTCATTGACACAGCTCTTTTGATTTTGCAGAATATTTTTACATATTACATTGTCATTTCACAACAAGCCAGTGAACTGGATATCATAGCTAATATAATAATAATAATAATAATAATAATAATAATAACTAACATTTATATTTTATTTGCTTTAGCTGAGGTACTTTAAAATTATTATCTCATTTTATCCTTAATATGAAGGCAGTTGCCATTATTACCCCATTTTATTATGAGGAAACTGAGGCAAACAGAGATTACATGACTTGACTGAGGGTATATAGCTAGTCAGAGTCAGAGGACAAATTTGAACTCAGTTCAAACAGGCTTGATCCAGGTGGGATGTTCTATAATCTGTGTACTATGCTGGCTTTATATATGAGGAACTGGGGGATCAGAAAACAATGTAATTCTTCCAAGACCACAAAATCAATAAGTATCAGGATTTGAACATCCTTTTTTATTTAAAGTGTAGGATCCTTTTCACTCTCAGATGTCATTAAGTTTTGATGATCAGCATAGATTCTAATAAGGAATAGCAATAAATTCTAGCATTTATATAGAATTTTGAAGTTCTCTTTACATAATTTTTGTTATCTTTGATGAGTCTTCACCACAATGCTGTAAATAACTTCAGGGATGAGTTTGAGCCATTTTAAACCACCTCCTGATTTTAGGAGCATTTATACCTCTGAAATGTCAATTGCTAGCTATATAGATCAGGACTTGATTTATTATTTTCCTGATTGTCTAAACCTAAGAAAATATTAATAATTCAGAGAAACCTTCTCACCCACTCCCCAGCCAGTTGTAAAGTATTTTCTAACATACCTCCAGTGGTAAGTACTGTTCTTATCACCATTTTTAGAAATAAGGAAAGTGAACCTGAGAGGTTAAATGATTTACTTACCAGTTATCCAACAGCTATTAAGAGCCTGAGGAAGTATTTGAATTTAGAT
The DNA here is from genome assembly GCF_037893015.1 of Macrotis lagotis. Classification (NCBI taxonomy): domain Eukaryota; kingdom Metazoa; phylum Chordata; class Mammalia; order Peramelemorphia; family Peramelidae; genus Macrotis; species Macrotis lagotis. Next base: position 34,436,618 of record NC_133665.1, read on the forward strand.
GTGTCTTTTTATCTCCAAATCTGGGACTCTTACCCACTGTGCCACCGAGTTCTGATTTGGTATTCAAAATGGTTGGACTAGATAAAATTTAAATTTGGAAAAATTAATATATATATATTTCTACATTTTTTTGAAATGTTCACACCCAAATGGTTTCCAAAATATTATCCTGTGTGATTTATTTTCTTCATGAGACAAGTATATTTCAGTGTAATATTTTATTTTTCTTGAATAAAAGGTACATGAATAAATACATAAATATTTATGAATATTTCTATATATTGGTAGGTATAGAAACATCTTTCTATAGAAAGGCAGGGAGAGATAGAAGTCAGGTAGATATTAATATAGATATTGAAATAGATATAGATATAGGCAAAGATATGAATGAGCTTTTGAATATAAATATCTAAAGTATGTCAAAAAATCCTAATGTAATTTTAATCTTTAATAGCTTAAAGTTCCCTCTTCCTGATTGTCTCTTGGATTTCCTATCTGTAATTTATTTTTTCAAAAGGTTGACTGAGGTAAGGTTAAGAGTCAAGGTCAGCATCTCCTTCAAGTGTCTTCACCCCAAAAGTAGGTTACACATATACACACATAAACACAAATCTACATGAATGCCTGTATGTATGTGTATATATGAAAATGCATATATAAAAAAGATAAAATACACAGGGATATATATATATATATATATATATATATATGTACATATATATTTATCCATGCATATGTAATTCTATAATATATACACATTTATTTTTGTGCATATGAGTGTAGAAACACATATACAAACATATTAATATGCATATACATGCATATGCTACAATATACATTTGTATATACATATATGTGCATATGTAAAATAGATGTATATACATTGTGCGGAAACTACATAGCACAGTTGATGGAGCACTGGCTTGGAATCAGAGGAATAGGAGTTAGAATCCAAACTCTGACACTTACTAACTGTGTGACCTTGGAAAAGTTACTTAAAATTAATTGCCCTGCATCCAGGGACACGTGCGGTTGTCCTGATTCATATCTGACCACTGGACCCAGATGACTTTGGAGGAAAAAGTGAGGCTGATGTCTTGGCACAGCTCACCCCTCTCTCAAATCCAATTCACATGCTTATCATGAAATCACCCTCCTGATGTCATGATCTTAGATAATGAAAGATAAATATTAGTATGCATAGTAGAAAGAGAATTGCACATGAAAGTTTAGAGATATGCTCTGGCCAGATGATTCACTCAGATTCTCTTATATTCAGAAGATTGTCAAATAGAAGCATGATTACTACTTTTTGGAGACATAGTAGAAGGAATTTTATGTTAAACTGGGTTGATTGAACTACATGAAATCTACGGCAATTTACAGAGCTTAAATCTTACAGTTCTAGATTACTTTGACTGTGCAGATACCATCCTGAAATCATTGGTGAATTTGATCATTCCATTAAACATAGGTCAATAAAAGTATTTAAATGACAGTATCATTAAAACTAAGGAATTAATGGAAAAAAAATTCAAAGAATGTATTTGTGTATATGTATGTGTGTCTGTGTCTGTGTGTGTGTGCCTCAAAAGATTCTGAGGTTGTCCTATTAGACATTGCAGAGTGAAACTAGTAAGTGTAAAGATTTAGGATTTTATTAGCAGTGGTAGGTTTTTCCAATCAAGAGGAGAAGACAGAAAAGCATTTCTATGATCAGCTTCAAAGAACTGAAATGGAGATTATGATGATCTTATGATACTTCTAGTATCTGGTCTCTGCCAGGAGGTTGATAGAACAGATCAAGAATAGTCAAATAAATTATTAGAAAGTCCTAGGAATGGATTAAATCTAGAAGGGAACCCTAGCAGTGACTGTCATGATGGAATTTGAGATAACTCTCCACCTCCCAAAAAAGAAAAAAAAATAATGTGAAGAAAAATAGTTTAAAATTTATTTTTCTTAACATTAGTAAAAACAGAATTCTTTGGGTTTTGGGGGGCACCATTTAAATTATTTTGTTTACTTTATTATGCACTTATAAAATAAGCATTGCCCCAATAGAATTTAAAAAAAAGATGATTGCATATTAAACTACAAATCTATTATATCCAAATTGCTATTCCTTTTAAATATACAATGTTATCATGTAACTTTCTTATTTTTTCCTTTTTTTCTTCCCTCCTCCACCTCTTTCCCTGAAACGACTTCCATTAGACACAAATATGTATGTATGTGTGCATGTAAAATCTTTCTATACATGCTTCTATTTCTCAGTTCTTTAGATTGACATAATATCTTCCATCATAGAATTCTTGATAAATGCACAGATCATTAGAAATGATTATTAGCTTGTTAGGTATAACAAATTATTAAAACAACAAGGCAAATTAGAACCCAATTACATAAGCCTTATTTTCTAAGTCTTATTTTCTTTTCACAAAACATCAGCTTATATCCATCTAAACATAGGGATAAAGAGCTAAATAATGATTTCAGAAATACAGACCAAAGTGTCCTTTGGCTTTAAATTTTAGACATCTAACTGAATCACATTCCAATTTGTGTGGTGTTTGGTTAGATGTTTTAGAGAAAACATTTATCTATATTCTTCTCTAAACCATCATAGAAATTCATATTTTTTGGTCCTAGGGTGGAGTTTCAGATGAGCACTGAATGTACAACCACAATTAAAAACAACCCAACTGCCCTACTGAGAATGGAATATAAGAAAATAGTACTAGATGGGACCCAAGAGCTCATTCAGTTTGCCCTCTAATTTTAAAAATGAGAAATTTGAGCACTTCTTAAAATATTATTATGTTAGAGAAACACTATTATATGATAGAAAGATTACTGAGAAATCAGGGGAACTATATTTAAATTTTATCTCTGCCACTAACTAGCCAGCTAGATGGTATGGAGATTGTCCAGATTTTTTCCTCATTTGTAAAATGAAAGTGTTGGGAACTTATCTCTAAAGTATATTTCATCTCTAATAATCTATAAATTTATAAGGCTAGGGAAGTTGTTCAGAATATAGTCAGGAGAGAGGATAGTCCTATTATAAACATATTGGAAGGACTGTTGTCTCTAAAGACTACCCTTATTTGATAGAAGTTGACTTAACCTTAACACTTCAGCAGAAATACCTTGAAAAGTCCATATCACTTTGGGTGAATAAATGAAGTGTTATAAGAAGGTATGGTCAGCATGGTAACTAAAGAAATGGAGTGGAACTATGTTGGGGGGAGAGAAAAAGTGAACCTGATCCACAGGTAAGCTCCTCACCATTTTCAAATTCTGAAGGTGACAACTAGCTAGAATCTCTTAGGTCTTTTTAAAAATCTCATTTTGATTACTAATCATGACTTGGAAGTTTCCAAATATTTTATAACAGATGATTGGAAATATGGACAGGTGCTATCTACACAGCTTGAAAGGTTTTAATTACGTCACAACAACAGACCATATCTGCTTTCTATTTACCAACATAGCAACATAAGAAAAAGTTTATCACCAATTGGTTAATAATAAATCATTCAGTTTTGGCAACCCATGACACGAAGAACTAAATAAAATGGTCTTCCATGAATTATCTATCACATATCTAGAATTAGGAAAAAACCGTATAGCCTACCTTAGCTTGATCCTTTTGATTTTTTTATATGAAGAAAATAAGTTCCTAGAAAGTAAGGTATGATGTTCAGCATCCTACAGATAGTAAGTATCAGAGATAAGATTTGAATGAAGTTCCTTATGCAACAGATTTAGTGCTCTTTTCCCCCTCCTAAAGTGGCGAATATTCTTCTACCTGAAATGAGGAGACACAATTATAGAAAAGGGTTTCAGAAGGTACTAATCATTACATCATTTTTAGACTATCTAAAATATGAATTTAATTGTTGATATTCTAATTGTGAATCATTTCAATCACAAAACAAGTAAAGATATGGCTAGACATTCTCTGTATAACTCAAACCAGAAGAAATAAGGCCATCATAGCTTATTAGGATAATTCTCTGGTTCAATTTGATTTTGCAAAATTAGTCTTAGTAGTGTTTGATTTTGTTTGAAGATTTCATTTGACGTTTTTCACTTATTATGTCATACATGATGAATTTAAGTAAAAGACCACCATGAATAAAAATTTATCTATTTAAAATATATTAAAATTATATTAAGCTAGAAGAACAATTTGACCAAATTTCAAATAGATGGATATGAGAGATGGCTATGATATGAGAATTCACAAATTTATTGTTCATACTTTAAGAAGTCACTGAGAAGAATCTGGGTGGAAAGCACTAGAAAACATCACAAAAATAAAATTCATTGTATAATTGGTTGATTGTTGTCCTCCATGCTCTAAGGGAACCAAAATGATATTATTATTGTTGTGTACAATTGTAGCTGATCAGATCAGTATGAGTTCAGAAAACTCTTCCACTGGTTGGGCACAAGTAATGCATGTGAACATTTGGAGAGAAGATGTATCTAAATTTTCACATCTCAAGTTTCTTTTGAGTTACTAATTTGTTTCGTTCAAACAACACAGTGACTTTTTTATGTGGACTCTTCATTGATTCCAAACTTCTTCAGAAAGACCTTAAGATTGTATCACTTAGTCTTTGTGAAATCTTACCTTATGAAAATTTTCTGTAAAATTATTTTTAGGCAAAGTATGTTTGGCTTTTGAACAATGTGATCAACCCATCAAAATTCTACTTTTTTTGCAGTAGAGTTTGGATTCTTGTTGGCACTTCAGCTAAAGAAAAGATATTAGTCTCCAGTACCTTCACAATTAACTCATTTATTTATTTTTTTATTTTTGTAAGGCAATGGGGTTAAGTGATTTGCTTAAAGTCACACAGTTAAGTATTGTGTCTGAGGTTGAATTTGAACTCAGGTCCTCCCAACTCCAGGCCCGGTGCCCTATCTACTGTACCACCTAGCTTCCCCAATCTCTCTTATTTCTAATATTATTCTTCCCAAAGATACTAAATTGTGGCTTGTCCCCAGCAGCAGGAGTTAATTTCATTTCATCTTGAAAAAAATAAAACTATGCAAAACAAGACAAAAAAAATCCAACCTACATAAATTTTATTTCTTTGACTTTGAAATGATATCTCAGTTATTTGTGAAGTGGGATTATCTATTGCTTTTTCTTATCAGTTTCTTTGTGCTCCGTCCATCGAACCCTCACACCAGGCTAACTGAGTTTTCCAAGATCAGAACAGATAGTAAAGAGACTGACATAAGAATTCCCTTTGCATGAGAAATTGCAAATTATAATATCAAATATTAGTCCTCCACTAAGCAGTTGCTATCAGTGATAGTGGGGTGCAGGTCAAGGAATTTCATTTATATCTAAGAAAATAAGCTTAGAATTGATTAAACTGTTTAGGAAAAATGTACATGCACAGTAGTGTTCATGGTATTGTAGATTATAAGTAGTTGAAAGCAGACAGACTCCTGATAATATTACAGAGAATAAGTGATAAAAATGGGTCCTGAAGATTGCATTGGATATGAGTGTAATAAAAATATAAACTTGGAATTTACTGAAGGGTTTACTTTAGTGGGATAGGTAGCCCATTAATTGCCAGTTTTACCATATATGCTTATGTGGTGTGTGTGTGTGTGTGTGTGTGTGTGTGTGTGTGTGTGTGTGTATGTGTGTGTGTGTGTGTGTGTGTGGTTCTAGAATATGAAAGTACAAATTTTCTATGTGGTAAAAGATGACTGAAAATAATTTAATCTTTCCTCATGTCTTGCACTAAATCAAAGGCCCAATATGAACCCATTAGTAGTTGCATTTTTTCTGAAATATTGCACATAGAAGAAACTTCAAGAATGGTATAACTTTCTCTTGACTTTATTTTCGAGCTTTGGAATGATAAAAAAGGGAAAATAAAAACAAAATAGACTTTAGAGAGAGCTGTTATTGTGAGAACATGGATAATCTATCCTCACTATAATAAATTCCAGACTGTGGAATTTTAAAAAAAATAATGTATATTTTAGGTGATTCAGTGTAACCAGGTCCTTACGGTACTTGCAGGAATTAATTTGGAAGACATCCAAAGTGGGTGTGCCATATACATTGGATCCATATTATCATGAGGCCCCAAAGTATTTTATCTCTATACAATCTAAATATTCTATTAAAAATAATACCCATTTATGCTAATTCTTTACAGATACTAATTTGTTATTTTCCTATATTTCTGTTCAAATTCATGTGTTCTCTCCTTCTTAACCCTTCATTAATTACTCTAAGGGGAGAAAAATCATCATCCCTCTGTGGGTCATGGGAAAAGCTGTATTCTTTAATTGAAGTTATCTTCAAATATTGCTTATTTTTTATCTTATCCAAATTTACATACTCTGATATAAATTGGTTATCTCTCTCAAAAATTATTTGTTACCTGAATAGGTAACAATAAATGATTCATACACAGATGAAATTATCTTCTGGAAGTCTCTTTCCATTTTTCTTCACTTTTTTGTGACACTTCCCATTTAAAATTCACATGATTTCTTTTGGAACTCTTTCTACATTTAGTTAATTGTGCAGTTTTATAGGCTTTTTTGACATTCTGATATGATTAAAAGAGAAAGCTTTAAAATGATGATGAAAAATTTGTCTAAATATATATCCTTCTACAATGTGATTTACCAAAGTAATAGAATGTACTTTTCAGTAATTTATAATTCTGTAAATCTAAAAATGCTACTAAACTGAGGAACACAATTTATGTTTTGAAGCTGTAATTGTACCAATATTCATAAAAAGATTGCTCAACAAGATTTTCAAATTTATATTGCATTTTAATATACTTGTAAATTGATCTCAGGGCTGCTTAGCTCTACCTGTAGAATGTGAGGTATTCCTTTTGTCATAGACCTTAATATAGGGACCCAAAACATTGAGCAGTGATTCCTCATAAAGGGGATTAAGCTTTGGCAGGAGTTCAGAAGCAGAGTAGGAATGCAGGATAAGTCAACGGTGTTCAGAGTCCATTGGATAAACTCTCTGGTTGTAGAGAAGGACAGGGTTCAACCATGGATCTTACAAACCATTGAAGCAAAATGAATAGCTATGTAAACTTCTGACTGCTTTTCTAGAAGTTATAGCAACCATGGTCAGATAAAGCATCGTAGGAGATAGGATAAGAAAAGTATGTGCCATCATAGCTGAACTATAAACATTATCTTCCGTTCTCTTTGAAAAGCTCCAGAATATTGTATTTGCAAAGAATGACCTATTCTGACCAGGGTCTGATCAGAAAGCAGTATAAAATTGGAGGTTTTCCCTAAAAAGTAGGTATGGAAATAAATTTTGTGCTCTTTAGGGGCTACCAATAGCAATGATAATAATAACAATCATTAACATTTATACCATTTCTACTATGTGCTAAGTGCTTTACAAATATTATTTTATTTTATCTTCCTGTTAATCTTGAAAGTAGGTGCTCTTATTTTAGAGATGAGGCAACTGAGGTAAACACAGTTTAGGTAACTTTCTCAGTGCCACAGAGCAAAAAATGTGTTAAAGGTTGAATTTAGATCTTCCTGCCTCCACACCTGGTTCTCTATCCATTGTGCCACCTAGCTTCATATTGGCATTGACCCCAGACACATTGTCGGTGCTAAATAAATAGCTAATAAGTGCTATGAGTAGATTCTACCATATTCATTTCAATAATAATCCCAGTTATGCTTCCTTTTTTGCTAAAAGAGCAGAGGCTAAAGGTCTTGAAAACTGAGAACCAGTAGAAGAAACTGAAGTTTGTAAATTTTAAGTGACTTATTTAAAATCAAGTAGGTACTATATGACAGTCAAGAGAGGATGCAAAATTAGTATCCTTTCTTCTTCCCTCTGCTGTTTTATCATCATAGATTTAGATCTGGAAAAGGTCTTAGAAAGGTCATTTATATCTTCATATCTTTACTTCATATATGCAGAAATTGAGGATCTGAAATGAAATCCTAATTTCAAATCTTTTAAATATGCCATGCTACCTAATCAGACAAGGAAAAGAAAAGTGTTAACTACAGTTCTCAGGTGGATTCATGTAATACTAATAGTGATAATACTAATAATAGTAATAATAATAATAACCAGCAGTAAAAATAGCTAATACTTATATGTGTATGTGTATGTGTATATGACTACTTTTCCATTATATGTATATGGTAGAGAATTCAGTGAAGCAGGAGAGCTGAATATATTCCAGGTAGGAGGAAAACCTTAAAGAATTCTAGTAGAAATGAACATGATGTGGGGCAGTAAAGAAATTGGCTGCAGAAGATATTCAGGAATAATGATTAATTAGGATTATTGGGATGAAAAAAAGATCACTACAGACACTTTGAAAAGATAATCAGGACTTTAAATGTGTGGTTTTAATGATGCAAAATTAACCCTATGAGTGTCTGGGTCTTTATTTACCTTTGTTCCAACAAACTTCTTTTTCATGACCAAAACACATTCCAATAACTTAGAGGAATATAAATTCCAGATCTAAAGGAAACTTTGTTGAGCATTTATTTCCAACAGTTTCATTAATTTTTCTCATGTGAGTTGGATCATGGCCTTCCTTTTGACCAACAGGCTAAATTCAGTAAATTAGAGAGACTCTATAGATCTAGCATGTAGTTTTACTTCAATGTTTTTATAATGAACTATACCTTTTAAGTGTTAGGATCTATGTTTTCTTTCAATTGAAGGGAAAAAAAATAGAACAGACAAGAACATGGAAATCAACTTAAAGTGCACTTGCAATTCTGACAAATATTTCATAAACTCCAAAACACAATTTGACCAAAACCTGGCCAGCTTAAGTTTTACATTCAAATTGAACTCCAAGCAAGTTTCACATGGTTTTGGGTTACACTATGAATACATCTCACTGTTCCAAAAACAACTAATCTGTGCGTAATATGAATTGGATAGAAATTTAGCCAGGACATTTAAAGTAAGTTCTTGAATTCCCTTAATATTATTAGTTTTGTTGTTATTTGAGAGGTCTGGTTACAAGCCATGATGGTTGGGGGTGTGTTTGTGTGTCTGTGTATTTGTGTGTGTGTGTGTGTGTGTGTGTGTGTGTGTGTGTGTGTATTTGGATGGTTAGTTGTTGGTTTTGTTTCCCTAAGAAACATGAACAAAAAAGATCCTGCTGTTTCAGATACAGACTTTAGCTCTTTCCTTAAGAAAAAAAGTGCTTCCAGTGACCTACTGAGAAAAAAATAGTACCACTGACCTTAAATGTATTAATGCTGGAAACACAGTTTGCCCATCTGAAACAAAGTGATAGAAAAGGAAGTAGAGAGAAATAAGGAAGGGGAGATGTGCCTGTTAATTATTTCTGTTTTTCTCAGTCATGAACAAAGTTTACTCTTCTAGTTACATCAAAAACAGTAACTTCTTTATTGGGTGTTTCCTTTGATGGATGGGGGAAGAAAACTAGATTTTTTTGGAGGGGGAGGGGAAAGAGTTTTATTTGATTGCTTTGCACTCAAATAAAAACTATTGGATCTCTTCAAAAGAGCCTGATTTCAGTGTGAACTGGTTCAATAAATTAAAAGCATAATAATCTGCTTAATGCCATTTATAATAGCAAAACATCCCTTGATTTATCCTCGATATGAGAGCCAAACAAATATGCCTTTAAAACTCCCTCACTCTTCTCTCCCTATCTTTTTAATTCCCTTCCTCCCTCCCTCCCTCCCTCTTTATTTCTTTTTTCTTTTCTTTCTTTTTTTCTTTCTTTTTTTTTTGTTCCTGGAACATTCTGTTTCTTTTACGAGCTAACAAGTTTGATGTGGCCCTGTGTCTTATTCCCTTCCAGGCTTGCAGCTGTTTTGGCAACAGAAGAAAAAATCCCCATAACAAATCAAATAAAAGCCCATTCTGTGAAGAGGAATTGAAAACAGCAGGCCTCAAAGAGGACTGCACATGAGCTGCCTTGTTCTGGCTTTCAACACAACTCAAATCAGAAACACATTACCATAATCTGAAACAGCCCACTGCTAACACAAGACAGATGGTGGGTAATAACCCATGCATCATTAATAAATAAATTCCAGCATTAAAGGCTTTACAAAGTATGACAACATTATCCGGGCACAATTACTGCCCCTCTCCCACCCCCAACATCATTTCACTGTGTTGTGGGCTGTGGGGGAGGGGTCCATTTAATTATTTATTTATTTTGGAGTTCGGTAAATGTGAAGGAAGTTTAAATACAGCACAAGTTTTAACCAGATGAAACCTATCTCAGTGTACAAGACAGGTCTGAAACTCCAGAAGGGAAAAATAAAATAGCTGCCAAAGTGTAATAGCTCCCATGCCCTTCCACTGGATCAACAAACGGCAATTTATTGCATTGCACTCCACTGGCACACTTTGCCCTCTCTGGTACTCCACTGTTCATATATCTCACTACACATTTCAGGCAAGAATTTTGGCATCAGATTTGCCACAAAGCTGAAAGATATATGCGTAATTTCTCAGCTTTCCTTTTGCAAATGATACCATCTGTCTAACCCCCCCCCCCCACCTCACCACACCCCACTCTGCCAACCCTCCTTTTTAGGTTGGGAAAAAAGTAATAAAAACTTAACTTCAACAAATGTTGGAAACTGAAAATGTTTACCATTCACTTACCAGCTGCCCAAATGAGATCAATTATTTTACTACTTTTTTTAATTTGAATAATGTTATTCTAACCAAGTATGTGTATAAATAGTATATGCCTTATGAGTAGTCAAGAGGTGGTTTGGTGGCCTTTTAAATTGTCCAGTAATAGTTTTCCAATGACTCCTGTACCCACCTAATACAAACTTGCTAGTAAGAAAATGCTATTAAGAAAAAACCAATATATTGGCTGCAATTGACTTTTTTTTTGACTCATTCTACTCATTCCACCTCTGTTGAGAGACAGGGGATATTGTCAGTCTATTAAAGCCATTGCAGTGATCAGAGTTGTTGTTTTTCACCTTAATATGACTATTAAGAAAAGTTTTTCTCATCTTGCTACATTATCTCTATCTTAGCTCATAGAGGTCTTCATAGGGTCACAGAAAAACAGGAAGGAGATAGCCTGATTGTCTCCTTTTGTTGTTTTTTAGTCATTTCAGACACATACAACTCTCCCATTTGGAGTTTTCTTGCCAAATATACCAGAGTGGTTTGCATTTTCCTTCTCCAGCTCGTTTTACAGATGAGGAAACTGAGGTAAATAGCCTTAAGTGACTTGCTTGATAATACATATCTGAAGTCAAATTTGAACTTGATAAAATGAGTCTTCCTGATTCCAAGCTTGGTGCTCTATCTGCTGAACCACTCAGCAGCAAATGTAAGTCCAAATAGTTTAATGAATTGAAGTCAACATGCAATATAAATTCAGATCACTCAACTCCAAATGATGTATTCATTTCACCACAGTATTTCTGAATTTTTCATATTTATCATTTATTGTATATATAAAAGTACTCCATTACATACACATACTACAATTTGTTCAGTCATTTCCCAAAATGTGACAGTATGAACACATATTTTCCTTCTATATTAACAATTAACCTTCCAAAGATAATCCAGAATGCTACAGTTTAATACTATGCATGTCAATTTTATCTCTGACCCAAAAATGGAACAATGATGCCAGGAATAATTTTCTCATAGAGGTGATATTTGAAGTTTCTGTTTAGAGCTATATATTTAGCTGTAACAATAGGTATGAGAACAGTCTTCCAAATGCACCAAAATGAAAAAAAAATAATTGTAAGAGAGAAGTAATACTGGAGCTTAACCTTAGGAAGGTATCAGAAATAGGAGAACATTGAAACAAGAATTATCATCCTTCTACTCTTTAATGACTCAGTTTATTTATCATTCTAGGGGTCCACACTTGATTTGTATTCCTTGAAAGGAAAACTACCAACCCTTTCTCCTATGAAAGATCTTTATTCTGCCTATTTCTTGCTTTTTCCACTTGCTTTTTCATTTACTTCCTTAGCCTCCAATTCTTTTTCCTTTCCATATTTAGGCATATATGTATTCCTTGCTTTTGGGAGATGTTTTTATTGTGAACTTAACAAATATCACATAAAATGAGTGCACTCTCAAAGTAGAAAAAAGAAGGAGGTTTGAATATGAAGTTTCAATTCTTTCTTTACTGCAGTTTAGTTTTTCTTTTAATTATATTCCCAAAGATATTTTTACAAAGAGAAAAATAATCCATAATACAAAAATTCCAACATCTTACCTTTAAAGTTATCCTGTTTGCTTGCTTCTTTCTGAATTTCCAGAATTTTAAAAAATGTCTCTTTGCTTTGTTTTCCCTCTTTAAAATATTTGCTAAATTATCACTAATTTCCCTTTCCTTCCCAGTTTTCTTCAAACTTGAAACAAATGATAGTCCAGTTAAATAAAATCCTGTATTGGACATGTGTAAAACTTTCAAATTTCATTCCTTACCCCAAGTTCATCATTTTTGAAGAGGCAGGTAGGTAGATAGCCTCCTTCATCATAAGTCTTCTGGAATTCATGGTTGCTATCTGCATCATTCAGAGTTCCTAAATATTTTAATTATTTTGTTATTATTATTATTATTTTTGAAAGGCAATGGTATTAAGTGACTTGACAAGGATCATACAACTAGGTAATTATTAAGTGTCTGAGAAGAAATTTGAACTCAGGTTCTCCTGACTCCAGGGCCAGTACTCTATCTACTGTATCACCTAGCAGCCCCTCCTAAGTCTTTTAAACCTGGTTTTCTTTATATTATTGTTGCATATACATAACTTGATTTTGTAGTTTTATTCACCCTGAATCAGGTTATAAAAATTTTAAATCTTGCTTTTCATTAATTATTTTGTTTTTCACATGAATTTAATTTTATTTTTCTCACTGAAATATAAACACACTTGTTTAACATTCATTTAAAAAAATTTGAATTTAATATTCTTTCCCTCTCTTCCTTTTCTCCTTTGTCCTTAAGAAGGTACAATATTTGATAAAGATTATATCTAAACAATCACCTTTTGTTAAGCGATTGATTGATATCAATAGTTTTCATATTCATGTTAATTATATTCATGGACTAAAATTTGTTCAACCATTCTTTAAGTGATACTACCTCCCATCTCCCCACTCAATATCTACTTCTCTGTTATGATTTTTAAAGGGTACTACAAATATTTTTATGATTATGGGTCCTTTTCATTAAAATCTCTGAGGATATCAGGTCTACTAGTGGTATTTCTGGTTCAGAGTTAAGAAAGATTTTATGATATTTTTTGAGCATATTTCCAAATTGTTTTTCAGTTTGGCTGGGCCTATTCCTATTGCTGCTGACAATACATAAGCCTATTCATTTTCCTCAGTCCCTCCAACAATTGTCATTTTTCTTTTTTGTCATCTTTGCTATTAGGTTTGAAGTGGAACTTCATATTTGTTTTAATACATCTTACTCTAATTGTTACTTATTTGGAATATTTATTCCCTATCACTATTGATACCTTGTACTTCTTCCTTTAAGAACTGTCTGTTTATATCCTTTGACTAATTCTTATTGTTGTATGAATATTATTCTAATGTGCTTTAATCAATTCCTTATTTGATTTGAAAATTAAGTTTTGATCACAGAAATCATTGCAGCAAAGATATTTTTCCTAATAATTCAATTCTCTTCTAATTTTAACTGCAATAAGTTTAGACCATGAAGTCTCTGATGATCAGAATAATACCTAATCTGTATTGTTAGTTAAAAGGAAATGAAATCATATGTCCAAGTTAATCAAGTACAAAATAATTTCTCTCTATTCTTTCTTCAGATTTCTTTGGAAACAGTTGCTGAGAAACATGGTCAAGTAGTGAGCATGATTTTATTGGCTCCTAAGATAGATGATTTCATTCAATAATAGAATTTAACTGGTACCCCAAATTAAAAACCTATACAATAAGAATTTTACTCTAGCTATATTATCAGAGAGAGGAAATGGAATAATGCACTGAATTTGGAGTCAGAACCTGAGTTCAGTTTCTAGTTCTACTTCTAATTACCTGAATGTTCTTGTATGATAGAAAATGCTTAACAATTGAATCTGAGAAACATATATGGATGACTCATTTTTAGATTTAATATGTATTATTTACATTTTCTTCCTTACTTTCTTAAATTGATATAGTCAACAAAATAATAAATCATTCCTGATTAGTAGTGTTTGGCAATTTTGAAATATAAAGGCTTACACTGAAAATTTAATAATTAACTTTCTCAAACTCATCAGTTAGCTCCTTTTATGATAGTCAATCACTCATCTGCTATCAGACTCAGTTTAGTTTCAAATAAATGATTCTATTATCCATGAGCTTTTTTGTTTGTTTGTTTTTGTGGGGCAATGAGATTAAGTGATTTACCTAAGATCACACAGTTAGCAAGTATCAAGTGTCTGAAATCACATATGAACTCAAGTCCTCCTGATTCTAGGGCCAGTAGTCTATCCAGGGTCAATGTCCCATAAAGATGTGAAATGGCTCTATTTTTTATCAGACTATGAAAAGAGGATCTTATTCACTCAGAGGCATATCAACTGACATGTTTTGTAAAAGTTGTAATGGATGGTTATTAACTGTTTTATTTTCTTAAATCAATATTTTGATTTACTTCTCACTATCTTGCAATGCCATCAATAAGTCAATAAGAAAGTATTCATTAAGCACCTATTAATGCAAAATTATAAGTGGGCATTTAAAGACAAAAAATATGTATCTATCTGTCAATTCAGTCTATTTGAAACATTTAAGGTAATTTGGAAAGACAGAAAATAGAAGCTATGGGTAACATTAAAATTCTCATCTAGAAGGTGGTATTTGAATTGAGTAAAAAAGAAATTAAGGAATTCAAAGGAACTGAAGTTAAATAGACATGTATGGCAGCAGACATGAAAGATTTCAAAGCTAGGTCTAAGGGAAATGAGATAGTATGTGAGAAACAGTATAGCCAGTTTGCCTGAGCCATCGTGTTTGGGCAGGAAAGTAAATCAAGGTGAAGATGAAAAATTGTGACCAGCTTTTTTGTCAGCCAAATAAGATTCTTTTTTTTTTCTAGAAGCAAGAGGAAGACTTTGGAAATTAGCTATTTAAGAAGTGACTTGGACTTTTTGACATTAATCTTAACTTTAGGAAAACCCTGAGTGATAGAGTTAATTCTATAGTTGGGTTCTTCTATGTTCTAGAAGATAGTTGGTTAAATGCTAATAATGGGAGGAATGGGCCTATGCAGCCATGTGACAATGAAGTCACTTCTAGGCGTAGCTTTATTCCTGTGTTTTTTTTTCCTTCTGTGTTTGTTTAAATGGGACTAGAATTGAGATACCAGGGAGATTCAAATCTAAAAAAACCTTGGCAGTTTCACAGAATGATGTAACTAACTATACCAAATAGGTAAAGTGTATCAATTAGAAGCTCTACAAAGAGCCATAAACATTTCTAAGTTCATATCATAGTGTGTCTTAAGGCAGAGAAGTTGCTTTTGTTTTTTTTGAAGCCAAAATTTTTAAAAATAATATTTTAAGATAGCAGAGGGGCAATCCTGTTTTTCAAATAGTGTGGTATGTAAAATATGAAATCTCCCTCTACTCATCACAACCAATACTAAGAATAAAAATAACAATAACAGCAATTGATATGTCAGTCATTTTGGAGGAAAATCTACTGAGGCTTAAAACACCAGAACAGTAATTTAGTGTATTATGACTTTATTATCCTATCCTGAAGAAAAGGTGGTGAAAGGCCACTGAAGTTTGGATTAACAGGGGTCATTATTATGGAGAAGAAGTAATACCCAATAGAATGGAACATACTCTTTCAGGGGAAAAGATGGAAATTCAATGAAATATATGACTTTCGAACTTTCCTGATGAAAAGACCAAAGCTGAAAAGAAAATTCAGCTTTCAAATACAAAACTCATGGCATTGCTTGAATATTTCATCAATTTTGATTCAAAGAGAAAAAAACAGACATTCAGTTGAGTTAAAAAAAATGATCTTACCCTATAGGGAATCAGTGAAGGAAAGGGAAAAGGAAAGGGAAGGATGTATTGATAGAAGCACAGAAGGAAGTAGTAGAGGAAAGGGAAAAGAAATGGGGGAGGGATTGATAAAAGGGAGGGTAGGTTGATGAAGGTGGTGGTCAGAAAAAAATACAGAAGAGGAGGGAAAAGGTGAAAAAAGAGAGAAAAGTACAAATGGAGGAAAATAGGATGTAAGGAAATAGAGAGTCAATAACCACTATTGAACAGATGAATTCTTCCATAAAACACAACTGGGCAACAGAGTAGATTATTTATTAACTATCTATCTATGTGAGAAACAGTATAGCCAGTATAGCCAGATCTATCTATCTATCTATCCATCTATCTATCTATCTATCTATCTATCTATCTATCTATCTATCTATCTATCTATCTATCCAGTCTTTCATGTATTTATTTATTTATGTATTTATTCATTCATTCATTCATTTATTTTTATTTTTTCATCCATATGCAGAAGTATATTTTTAAATTACAAAATTTCCTTCTACCCTCCCTTCTCACCTCTCTCCCATCAGTGATGAACAGTCAGGTTAGCATTATATATACAGATTTTTGATAAACATGGTTACATAGTAGTCATTTTTGATATGAGGAACTAGGATTAAGGGAAAGAGATATGTAAGAGATAATTTTTATAAAGTATTTATCAGATTCTGAAGATTTGGTTTTGTTTTGTTTTTCTTACTCTGGATGAGGAAAACATTGTCCATAGGCAGTCTTATATGGTAGTCCTAGCTCTCTGAACTGCTGAGAGGAGCTGCTCCCATTAAGGTTGATTATCACACAATGTTAATATTAATGTGAACATTGTTCTCTTTGTTCTGCTCCCTTCAATCAGTATCATATCCTGTAACTCAATTCATGATTCTCTAGAGTTCAACCATTTATGATTTCTTATAGAACAATAATATTCCATAGTATTTATGTAGCACAAATTGTTTAATTATTCCACAGTTGATGGACATCCCCTCAATTTCCTATTGTTTGCCACTACAAAAACAGCAACTATGCATATTTTGCAACATTAGGGATTTTTCCTGCTTTTTTATGATTTCTTCGGGATATAGGCCCTGGAATTCCTGGGTCAAAGGGAAAGAACATTTTTATTGCTCTTTGGGCATAGTTCCATATTGCTCTACAGAAAGGTTGGATCCATTTACAATGCCACCAGAAATGCATTAATATTTTCCTGACTCCAGGCCCAGTGGTCTATCCACTGAGCCATCTAGTTGACTGATTGCCTTACATCATATCTAGCAACTAGACCTGGGTGACTCTAGAGAGAAAGTAAGGCTTGTGACTTAGCACGGCACCCATTCATTCAAATACAATTAATTTGCTTATCCTGGCATCACTTTCCTGATATCATGGTCTTCTTTGAGAATGAAGGATAAAAAAAATCCCAAAATATCATCATCATCATCATCATCATCATCATCAACATCATCATCATCATCATTATCCTCTTCTTATTTTTCTTCTTTTTTCTTCATCATCATCATCATCATGATCATCATCATCATCAATACCAAACATATACATGCAAAAAGTAGTATAGCATTCAAATTTTTATAAAAGAAGTTATATGAGTTACAGGAAGACAGAGACTATCCTAGTGAAGGACCCTCAACATCGCTTTCTCATATTTAGATAAATCTATACACAAAATAAACAAAAAAAGTAGTTAAGAAGGTTAATAAAATTTTAGATAAGTCAGATTTGATTGACATTTGGAAACAATTGAATGAGGTTAGAAAGGAATTACCTTTTACTCATCAGTACATAGCACACAAAAACTGACTATGCATTAGGGTATACAAATATTGCGAACAAATGAAAAAGTCAGAAATGTTAAATGCATCTTTTCAGATCATGATGTAATGAAAATCATGTGTAATAAAGGATCATGGAAGACAGGTAAAATTAATTGGAAACAAAATAACTTAATATTAAAGAATTAGTGGGTCAAGCAACAAATCAGTGGAAGCAATCAGTAATTTGATCAAAGAGAATTACAATAATGGAAAAACCTACAAAAGCATATGAAATGTACCCAAAGCAGGTCTTGTGGGAAATTTTACATCTCTAAATTATAGTATGAATGATGTTTTGTCCTTCATTCTTGAAGAAGACCATGGCACAGAGAGGTGATGCCATGATAAAAAAAATGAATTGAATTTGAGTGAGGGAGTGGTGTGCTAAGTCAAAAGTCTAACTTTCTGCTCTGGGACCATCTGGGTCCAGTGGCAAATAGGAATCAGGATGACTGTAGATAGCCCTGGTTGAATAAATTACAGAAAGAGAAAATCAATGAATTGGGTATGCAACTACAAAAGCTAGAAAAAGAACAAATTAAAATTCTCCAATTAAATATCAAATTAGAAACTGTGAAAATCAAAGGAGCAATTGATAAAAATGAAAGTAAGAAAAATATTGAACTAATAAAAATTATATTAATTTTTATGAAAATTTTAATAAAATACATAAAACATTAATTTAATTTTTTTTTGCAAAGGGGGGGAGTGTTAAGTCATTTGTCCAAAGTCACATAGCTAGGTTGGATTTGAACTCAGTTTTTCCTGATTTCACGGTCAGTGTTCTATCCACTGCACCACCTAACTGCCTTGGTTAGTTTGATTTTAAAAAAGAAAGAATCAAACCAAGTTACCAATATTGAAAATGAAAAGGGTGGATTCATTACTGATGAAGAGGAAATTAAAGTAATAATTCAGAGCTATTTGGTCCAATCGTATGCTAATAAATATTATAATCTAAATGAAATGGATGAATATTTACAAAAATATAAATTCCCAGTTAAACAGAAGAGGCAATAAAATAATTCAATAATCCCATTTTAGAAAAAAAGAAATTGAACAAGTCATCATTGAACACCCTAATAATAAGATCTCCAGAGCTAGATGAATTTTACCAAACATTTAAAGAACAATTAATTTCAATTCATTAATGAAAAAAATGCAAAGGAAGGTAGCCTAGCCTTTACCAGATCGAAACTTATATTAAAGTTGGCAGTCATCAAAACTATTTGAAACTGACAAAAAAATAGAATGGTGGATTAGTGGAATAGATTTATGCCAAAAAATAATACTTAATGACTACAGTAATCTACTGTTTGATAAAAGACTCCAGATTCTATAATAAGAACTCACTGTTTGACAAAAACTTCTAGAAAAACTAGAAAATAATATTGTATAAATTAGGTATAGATCAATCTACACCAAGATAAAGTTGAAATGTGTACTTGATTTAGACATAAAGTTGAAATGTGTACTTGATTTAGACATAAAGAATGATACTATAAACTAATTGGGAGAATAACGAATAGTTTATCTGTCAGATCTCTGAAGAGGGCAAGAGTTTCTTTCAAAACAACAATCAGAGAACATTATAAAATGCAAAATGGATAATTGTGATTACATTAAATCGGAAAGTTTTTGCACAAAGCCAATGCAGCCAAGATTAGTAGAAAATCAGAAAGACAGGAAACAATTTTATAGCCAGTATTCTGATAAAATATATAGAGAAATGAGTTACAATTACAATTACATTGTGAAATGATCCAAGGATATGAATAGAGAATTTTCAGATAAGGAAATTAAAGCTATCTAGACTCATATAAAAATGCACTAAATCACTATGGATTACAATAATGAAAATTGAAACAACTCTGAAATACTGCTTCATACCTATTAATAATATTACAGAAAAGAAAAATGATAAATGTTGAAAGGGATGTAGCAAAACTCAGACACTAATGAACTATTGGTGGCACTGTTAACTGATCCAACTATACTGGAGTATAATTTAGAACTATGCCCATACTGTCATAAAATGATTCTTACCCAATCAACAATCCAACAATACCACTATATCCCAAAGAGATCACAAAAAAGGAAAAAGGAAAAATATTTATAGAAGCTCTTTTTTTGTTGTGACAAAGATTTGGAAATTGAGGGAATGTCTATCAATTGGGGAATGCTTCAACAAGTTGTGGTATGTGAATGTGATCGAAAATTATATGAAATGATTAGCAAGTGAATTTTAGAAAAGTATGGACTTACATGAACTGATGCTAAGTGAAAAGAGCATAATCAGGGCAACATTGTACACATTAATAACAACATTTTGTGATGAACAACTATGAATAACAACTCTTTTGAACTAAACCATGATCCATGACAATTTTAAAAGACTTGTAATGAAAAATATTATCTGCATCCAGAGAAATAACTCTGAAATGTGAATGGCAAAGCATTATTATTTTCATTATATAAAAATTGTTCTGTTTTTTATTTCTCATGCTTTTTTCTTTCTTTTGTTCTTATTCTTCTAATATGGAAAGCTGTCCAATATGATTTTACATGTATAACATTTGTCAGAATATTTGCTGTTTTGGGGAGGGGGAAGGAACAAAAGAAGGGAGGAAAATGTGAAACTCAAAATTTGTAAAAATGAATGTTGAAAACTATCTTTATATATAAGGGGGAAAGAAATTTATATATCTATGTATGTATACATATATATTTCATATATATGTGTGTATATATATATATATATATATGTGAAATAAGCAATACTCTATCTTATGACTTCAGTGGAACACAAAGAAAAGGATAGAAGTTCCACCAACTTTTGTGTAGAAGGAAATCTGAAAACAACCTTGAGTGCATTGAAATTCCACTAATTAATGTCTAGGAAAAACTGAGAACAAACAATGTTTGGTGTACATTATACTTGTGATGGAAACTACATGGTAACCATGAGGACCAGGTCTAGCAGGAGTATGAACACATCATTAGAAGACATTTGTGGTCTTTAAGTTTCAGAAGTGGGAGTTGTTTGATCTATACATATAACCTACCCAGACATGATCTCTATTTGTGTGTCCTCTTCACAAATGCACACTGCTGAAATGTTCCTTAAGTATGTGTCTTACCAAGGGCGGTGTAAGATATGTTCAAGAAAGACTAGTACCTTTAGTCTGAGGGCTGCCAGGCCCTTTTCAGGTTTGTTTTCTAAATTTGTGTCCACTTGAGCCATCTCTTTCACCAGTGGCTCCAAGAAGCTGTAGCATACACAGCAACCACACCTCAATAAATCATTTTTACAGATGGGTTAAACCAGGTTGAGGGTAACTGAAAGAGACTCAAACTAATTGGTGACTTGTAAGGGCAGTGTCTACACCAAGAATGTGAAGTCTTCCACTAGCAGAATGGAAGGATATGAACACTTCATTCCAATGACCTTGAAAGCAGATTGTGGAGCCCTTAGAGTTTGGTTAGTCATCAAAGACACCAAGGCTTTCCACTGCACCTTGAGCCATTACCGTTGGCTTGACTCTGCTTTGCCACTGAATCATGATGACTCTACCTCACAAATCCAATGTGCATATCAATCAAAAGACATTCCCATACCACTTTACCATTCCTATCTCAAAGTCTTGTAGCAACAGATGAGAGATGGAGTAGCAGGTGTGGATACATTGGGAATTGTACTCACAATACTGCACACAGGTGGCCGAGGTCCATGGGATCATTTCCCCACTGAAACCAGCATTGGTTTTTGACAGTACCTCAGGTTACTGAGCAGCCCTTTTAAGCATTGTGCTGCTCACCTCCTTGAGTGAGGAAGGGGCTAGAAGAAGTGCATTAAAATGGTGCTTATTCCGGGCAGCTAGGTGGTGTAGTGGATAAAGCACCGGCCTGGAAGTCAAGAGTACCTGGGTTCAAATCTGGTCTCAGACACTTTATAATTACCTAGCTGTGTGGCCTTGGGCAAGTCACTTAACCCCATTTGCCTTTCAAAAACCTAAAAAGAATGGTGCTTATTCAACCTGACTCCATTATTGAGGCAGGCAGGAATCCCACCCTGTGGTTGAAACACAAAAAGTCTTCAAGAACTTCTTCAAAGAAGATTCCACTCATCATCAAAGCAAGGAATGTGTGTGCACTCATATACAATGCAAGATCCAATAGACCTGAAAGATGACAACTATTGTTGCAAGATAATTCAGCAGATATCATATCCAAGTAGCAATACTGAGTGAAAATGAAGGCCAGCTTACTGAAGTCAGAAGTGGACCTATATTTTTTCTGGAGTGGCTACAGTGAAGGGGAGCATCATGAAGCAAGGATAAGATTTGTAATCAAAACTAATCTAGGCAGAAAACTTGAATAAATACTAAGAGAAGTCAAAGACAAACTCACAATGAAATTTCCACTTGCAAGAAAACGTCATGCTGTGATCATCAATGCCTATGCTTCCACATTGATGAACTCTGATGAAGATAAAGGAAAATTTTATGAAGACCCGGAGACCTTTATCATGAATGTGCCAAAAGAGATCAGGCTTGTAATTCTGGGTGACTATAATGCTAGAGTAGGCTCAGACTTCAAATATGGCAGAGAATCCTTAGAAGGGAGTTGGAAACAGCAACAGTAAATGTAACCTACTGCTGAACATGTGTGTATCTCATGATCTCATCAGAAACACTGTCTTCTTTTTACCTAAATGCAATACAACTTCCTGAATGCACCCTTGCAGCAAATGTTGGCATCTCATAGATTATGTGATTGTAAGGAGTGAAACAAACAGCATGTGAGAGTGACAAAGGCAACATATATATATATATATATATATATATATATATATATATATATATATATATGTGTGTGTATACATATATATATATATATATATGTATATATATGTAGTGAAGAGTGCTGGAACTAATCACAGATTTGTCTTTTCCAAGCTAAGTATTTACATTCAAGTAAAACAGCTGACCCAAGTCAAAATGACTACAAAAAAGAATTAATGTCAAGACATTAGAGTGCCTCTCTGAGTCCACTCTCTGAGTGGGAGCAGATTGTTGCTAACTTGGAGAGAAAGCTGAGCCACCATATAGTTTGGAACAGTGGAACAGAAAAAGAGTGGGCAGTTTTCAGATATTTGCTATGCAGTACTGCATTTGCCTTTTGGTTCAGAATGCTCACAAACATCAAGACTGATTTGATGAAAATGTTGGGAAATGCAGAAGCTGCTAAATGAAAAACAAGAACTCCACTGGGTTTACCATCAGGATAATTCATCTATTTTTAAGAAGGTAGCATTTAATTACATCAGAAGTACAGTCCAAACAAAGCTTAGAGAGATGTAGAAATCTCGGCTAAATAAGAAAGACAGAAGAAACTCACTTTTATGCAGATATTAATAATCCAAGGTGCATCAGTGATATCTGAAGGATATTTATGGATCAAAGACATATAATGCATCTCAACTAATTATGAGAAGTTTTGAATACTGTGGATAAGTTCACTTACCTTGATCATAACCTTTCCAGGGAGGTACAGTTGGATAATGAGATTGACATACACATTGCCGGAACAAGCTCTATATTTGGGAGACTGAAAGAAAGTGTGAAGGGAGAAAAAGTATTAGACTAAGGACCATATTGAAGGTCTACAGAGCTATTGTGCTGACCTCATTGCTGTACACATGTGAAACCTGGTATACAGTTCACCTATGCCAGGAAATTGAATAGCTTCCTTTAAACTGTCTTAAGGAAATTCTGGAGATCACCTGTTAGAAGATACCAGACACTGAGGTCCTTTTCCAAGCAAAACTGTCAAGCATTCAAACATTACCACAGAGACTGCAACTATGATGGACTAACCACATTGGTTGGAATGGCAAATGTATACTTGTCAAACAACTGGAGAACTCACACAGCGCAAGCATTCACAAGTGTCAAGAAGAAGTGATACCAGGACACTCTGAAGGTCACTCTTAAGAACTTTAGAATTTATTATGCAGCATGGGAGACACTGATATAGGACCACTCAGCATGACATACCCTCATCAGAGAGGGTGCTATGCTCTTTGAGCAAAGTAGAGTTGAAGCAACTCAAAGAAAACATGGGATCATAAGTTTAGATCAACACCCCAGGTGTTCACATAGACTATTTACTCACCTGTAGTAAAACATTCCAAGCTTTGATCATCCACAGTCAAACACACTGTAATTTGTCTCAAATATGGTAATGTCATTTTGATCTTTTTCAATAAGCAAGGACAAGAGCCAAACAAGCCTTAACAAGTAGAACTTCATTAATTCTCATACGTCCCCCTGATTATGTATAAATTTGTAGGACAACATGGTCCATGGAATTATGTATTCTAGATAACTAGAAATTTTTAATCCATTAATTGGGAACTCATGAGTTGTATTTTTGAGTAGCTATGAACCTATCCACTATCTTCAACTTGAGTTATGTTAACTGGGAGTCTAGGGATCTATATAAATAACACTAGAAAAAGTAAAGTTTGAATTGGTTTATACCTATGGCACTAACTGCTATACAAATAAGCTAACCAGACTTCTGGGTGCTGGAAAGCTAAACATTCTTTAGAAACCTAAGTTCAAATATCATCTCATATATTTTGTTGCTATAAGTTCCTGGGCTAATTGCTTAATTGTTATTTGCCTCAGTTTCCTCAGCTGAAAAATAGCACCGATCTTCAACAATTTTGGGGAGGATAAAATGAGATAGTAATTGTAGAGTTTTTAGCATAGTGCCTGTCACATAAAAAGAGTTATATTAACTTGGCCACTATATACAGATCTATCTTCATCATCATTATTATTGATATTTTTATTGAAATTAATATAACCCGATCTGAAACTGTGCACAAATTATATGAATATATATGTATATATACATATATATATATATATATATATATATATATATATATATACACATATATATATATATATTTTTTTTTTTTTTACTGGAGCAGAAAATGAAATGTATTAGGGAATAAGAAGGTATTAAGTGTGGAACTCATGCTTACCATCAATCTGATCATTAGAGGATTGAAATCATAGGGTCACAGAGATAAAGACCTTTAATTATGTACCTTGGGATATTTTATTGTTTCATCAATTTGGCAAAAGTTTGGACTTTTAGGAACTCCAGATGAGAATTTTAAATTTTTTTCTTTTCTTTTGTTTTATTTTTGAAACTATATGCCCAGTTCTCTGGCCTGTCCTTTCTCTATTTTATTGATATAAACATTTAGAGATAAAATTTTTCCTCTGATTATTGATTTTGCTGCATGCCATAAGTTTTGACATGTTGTTTCTTTACTATTTTTCACTTTAATGACATTGTATTAATTGATTACTTTTATAATTTGTTCTTCAACTCATTCATACTTTAAGATTAGATTATTTAATTTCAAGTAGTTTTAATATTTTTTCTATGGTACCTTGTGGAATGTAGTTTATTGAATTGTGATTTGAAAATGATGCAATCAGCTTTTCTGTATTCAAATGTAAAGTTTTTTTAACATCCTCATATATGATAAATTTTTGTAAAGGTACCACATACTCTTTTTTTTTTTTGCTTTTTGCATGGTAATGAGTTTAAGTGACTTGTCCAAGGTCACATAGCTAGGTAATTGTTAAGTGTCTGAGGTAGGATTTGAACTCAGGTCCCCCTGACTATAGGGGCAGTGCTCTAACCACTTAGCTGCCCCAATAGCATGTATTCTTGAGGAAAAAAAATAAGTATATCTTTCTTTTCCATTCAATTCTGTCTACATTTGTACCTAATTTAAAATTCTGTTCACCTTCTTTACTACTTTTTAATTGATTTTCTAGTAGATTTATCTTATTCTGAGAGGGGAAGGTTAAAGTTCAATACTATTCAGTATTACTAGCTATTTCTACCTGTAAGTCATTTAACTTTTTCCTTTAAAAATTTAGATGTTTGAGAATTTCATGCATATAGATTTAGCAGTGATATTGCTTCACTATCTATACTATCTTTTTACAATGTAATTTAATTTTTTAATTAAATCTATTTTAACTTTATCTTAGATCATGATTCCTCTAACAGCTTTTTCTACTACAGTTCTTTATTTTTAACTGTTTGAATCTCTCATTTAAAATATTTCTTATAAATAATACATTGTCAAATACTGACTTATTTCATTCTACTATTCATTTACTTTTTATGGGTGAGTTCATCCTAATTACATTTAAAATTATGATTACTAGTTGTGTATTTTCTTCCATCCTATTTTTTCTCACTGTATCCTCGTATTCTCTTTTTTCACTATCCTTCCTCACATATCAAATTTACTTCTAAATATTAGCTCCCTAATCCATACTTTAAAAAATCCTCCCTTATTTTCTTCTTTTATGCTCATATTCCTTAATCTATAATAATAATAATAATAATAATAATAATAATAATAATAATAATAATAATGTTTCAATAATCCCTAATTTATCCTCTATCCCCACCCTCATACTTCTTTATCCACACAAACTTCTAAAAGTTGTTTCTTTATTCTTCCCCTTTCCCCTCCTATTTCTTAATAAATTTAAAAAATTTATATGCTTCTAGATGTATATGTAATTCCCTCTTTAACCCAGTTCTGACAAGAAAAAAAGTTTGAGCACCACCAGCTCTCCATTTCTACCTGCTTCCACTGTAACACTTCTTCCATTTGTCCCTTGTCTGTATGATATAATTTGTCAGTTTTACCTTTTCCTAGACAATTTCATTTTCTAGAGTCATCCGATCATAATCAACTTAGCCACAAGCATTTTATTTATCTATTCTCTTTAAAACTACTCATGTAATAATATTCTTAAGAGTACAAATAACATTTTCCCCTCACTAAAAAGTAAACAGTTTGACCTTATTGAGTTCATTATAATTGCTCTTTAATGTTTACTTAATTGTTATTTCCTGAATCATATATGTCAAAATTTTCAAAGAGTTCTGGTCTTTTTGACAAAAATATTTGAAAATCTTTTAATTCATTAAATGTTCTTTTCCTTCCTTCCTTCCTTCCTTCCTTCCTTCCTTCCTTCCTTCCTTCCTTCCTTCCTTCCTTCCTTCCTCCCTCCCTTCCTTCCGTCCTTCCTTCCTTCCTTCCTTCCTTTCTTTCTTTCTTTCTTGCTTTCTTTCTTTCTTTCTTTGTTTCTTTCTTTGTTTCTTCTTTCTTCTTCTTCTTCTTCTCCCTTTGTCCTCCCTTTCCTCCTTCTCCTTCTTCTCTTTCTTCTTCCCCATTCTTCTTTCTTCCATCTCCTTCTTTCTTTCTTTGTTTCTTTCTTTGTTTCTTTCTTTGTTTCTTCCTTCCTTCCTTCCTTCCTTCCTTCCTTCCTTCCTTCCTTCTTCTTTCTTTCTTTCTTTCTTTCTTTCTTTCTTTCTTTCTTTCTTTCTTTCTTTCTTTCTTTCTTTCTTTCTTTCTTTCTTCTTTCTTTCTCTTTTTATTTCATTCTTTCATTCTGTCTCTTTCTTTCCTTCTTTCTTCTTCCTCTTCTTCCGCCTTCAGTTACCCTCTTATTGGGAAAGCCTCCAGCCTATCCCCGTTCCTTATAATTCTTGTTGATGGTTTTAGATAGTTATTGTTTATTATTCTGAGGAAGAATCCATTTATTCCTAAACTCTTTAGTGTTTTTAGTAGGAATGACTTCTGTGTAGGCAGACCATAACTGATTATTCCAGATGGATATTTCTGATGGTGTTTTCCCAGCCTGTCTTTGTCACTTTGTGTGCTTACTCAACTTTTTGTCTCAAGATATGGCTTAACCAAGACCATGAAAGTTTATGTCTATCAAGAGACTTTGGTATAGGCAATAAGAGTTATGGTATATGACCTTCATAGAGTCAAATAAATAGCTATCTGATAACTGCTTCCCCTCCTTTTCTCTATGGGCTACTACAGTATTTAATTTCTATTCATCTCACTGTGGTTATTTATTTACACATCTTGTACTTAATTTTTTATACCTATTGTCTTTTCTTCCTACTCTATAAACTCACAGACATATGAGTCACCCCAGACTTTCACAGTTGTAGGGGAAGCAGAATTCAGCAAACTAGAATTCATGCTAGCCAGGAGACATTAGATATTTTCAAATTACTTGGGACAAGGTACAAATTCTCCTTCCCCATATTCTTTTTTTTGTGTCTCCACCATAAACCCTATCTTCACTTCATCCTTCCTAATAAGTGAAAGGTCTCTTGAATCATCAAAGGGCGGATTCTACTGTGAAGATCAAGATATAAGATGATATTTGGAGAAGTAAAATAGCAAAATGGGTGGGCATATATTTCATTCACTCAACAACTATGTTTCGAATGCTTACTGTGTATAAGGAATTTATACCACATGCTGTGGATGATGCAAAGTGTGAGATGTGAGTTCATACTGTCAAGAAATTTCCAATCTAGGGAGAAGCAATGAGACAAATGTACAAATAACTACAGTAAAGTTAGTGTAAGATGAGTGTGAGGCAGAATAGATTCTATAATAATTCAGAGAGAGAGAGAGAGAGAGAGAGAGAGAGAGAGAGAGAGAGAGAGAGAGAGAGAGAGAGAGAGAGAGAGAGAGAGAGAGAGAGAGAAGTTCATTTCCAGTTGGAGAAGAAAAGTGACAAATGAATTGGGCCTTGGAAAATATAGAATGTTAGTAGACAGAAACTGAAAGAAAGTAATTCAAACTGGACAACCAACAACATAAGCAAAGCCACAGAGATGGGAACTAGTTAGGGAAACTGCAATGAGTAGAAGAGAGCTTTTATATTGCGGGAGTCTTTGATATTACTCTCTTTCGTACGTTCAGAATTTTAACCAACTGGACAACCAGCTATTCTCTTGAGTGGGCCATTCTATGTCCCACTTCTATATTTCCATGCAAGCTGACTCCCATACTGGCCTATGCTTGCTTCATTTATTTGCTTTTGAATGCATATATTCCTTTAAATAACCAAGACATGATCCTCACCACTCCCACAATTTTTGATTCTCTCTCTCTCTCTTTCTCTCTCTTCTCTCTCTCTCCTCTCTCTCTCTCTCTCTCTCCTCTCTCTCTCTCTCTCTCTCTCCTCTGCCATAGGATGGCAATTTTATTGCTGGAAGGAGTCTGCCTCAGAGGCCACCTTGTCTAGAAACCTCAATATAAAGCTAAGAATATTGAGTCTTGGTGAATTAAAATCCCAAAGTGTCTTGTGTTTACTTACTTGTATATATGTTATATTTCTCCAGGATAATTTATTTCTTGATGTTTGGGATAGTTTATTCTCTTTTTTAAAATTAAAGAGGGAAGTTGCCCCTAGTTGTTCTCACTCACATTCTCAGTCATCTTTGCCACAACAAGGGAACACAACCTACAGATTCCAGGTTGGGGCACCCAGTTTCTCTTGTCCAACCATGTGACTCCCTCTCTCCACAGTGTCTAGAGTCAAGCCAGGGACACCACATAGGAGACAGGTCCTCTACCTGAGATCTCCTCTACCTCTCAAGTTGTGAAGTCACTTTCTTGCACTTACACCACTACTACCAAGATAGGTCTCCAAATCCCAGAAAAGCAGAATAGTTGATATCCACTTCACTCCCTCAGGCCACTGAAATCATGACTCCTAAAGCTGTTGCCAACACTGCAGTCATTGCAAGTGTTATCAAAGTGGTTTTCACCACCCTGCCCTCAGTCCTGATTGCCATCATGATGGGATGTATATAAGAACAATATCACCTATATACCCTTGGAAGGAGAAGCCAGTGTGATTTTGCAAATGGAGAGTGACTCAGTCCAAGGGAAGAAAGAGGGATATTGCATCTGATGACTCCCAGGCTCCCAAAGAACTCCTCTGGTCTCTGAGCTGAGTACAAGATTGAGGTTTTACTTTATTAGGTGAAAGATGCCTCTCAAGTCACATAGGTGGTGATAACGGTCAAGTCTATGCTCTCTCCAGGTCAGCATCCAGGGACACTGTCAACCTAAGCGCCAGCATCAGAGATCCAAAGGACAAAGGAAAGTAGATAAAGCAGATTCCAATGCCTTAGATAGAGCTCTGTCATGGATCCTAATGTCATAAGTCAAATGATCTTTATAACTTTATAACAAAAGATAAGTGCTTATGGAAAAACTCTTCTTTATTAAATTAATATATAAGAATGATTATATTTGAAAAATCCTGAAATCTTTAGTTAAGGAAAAATAAATTTGTCAGACATTTTGAAGTTTTTTGGTAACAGAGTCATACTTTTAATGCCTATTTCATGTTTTTAGCAAGATTTACTTTTCATTAAGCTGCAATTGCTTTATATATCTTACATATATTTGCATTAATGAAACAACTGATGGCATTTCTAAACTGAATAGTTTGCCATGATTGTCTTACATCCACCTATACACATTTACATGTCTAGTGTGTGTTTTCTATTCAAGAAAATGCTAACTCTCTGCTAATAGCACTGCTAATAGAAGGGAGCCCCAAGTACAAATGACCAAGGTTATGCTATAGACACTTACCAGTTGTTTGATCTTAGTCAAGTCACTTAATCTTGTTGCTTCCGTTCTCATCTATAAAATGAGTATGAGAAGAAAATGGCAACCCACTCCAGCATCTTTGCCAATAAAAACTCAAATGGGGACATGAAGAATAAGACAATACAGAAGTGAGGGAATGATGAACAAAAGACTCTATATACCTACTTATTTCATTCCTTTCCTTTCCCTTTTGTCTGTTCTTATAAGGACAGTTGGATGGCATAGTAGATAGATAACTAGGCCTTGCTATGTTACCTGAGGTAAGTCATTTAACTTCATTTGACTTCAATTTCCTCATCTTTAAACTAATAACACCAACTTTCATGGTTGTTGCTAGAAGATAACTTTTGTAAAACTATAATGTCTGGTATATAGTAAGTACTATATTCATGGGTATTTTTGTTTTGTTTTCCTCTGCTCACAGATTCCTTATCTATAAAATGCGTAAAAGAAGAGCATCTACCTACAGGGTTGTTGTGAGGATAAAATGAGATTATATAAACAACTAAAAGGCTATATAAATGTTAGCTATTACTACTACTACTACTACTACTACTACTACTACTACTACTACTGCTACTGCTACTACTACTACTACTACTACTACTACTCTTTCTACTAAAAATGTTGTTGTTCAGTCATGTCTGATTCTTTGTGATCCCATTTGGGATCTTTTTGGCAAAGATACTAGAGTGATCTCTCATTTCCTTCTCCATCTCATTTTACAGTTAAGGAAACTGAAGAACACAAGGTTAAGTGATTCAACCAGAGTCACATAGCTAGCAAGTGACTTAGACAAGGTATGAATTTAGGAAGAGAAGATTTCCTGACTCAATGACATATATTACCTAATCCTACCCAACTGCCTAATAAGAATAATAATGTTAAAAAATAAAGGTTATTGGGAAAGGTCAAAGTAACTTACGAATATATGAGACAGGCTATAAAAATAGTGTGAAGTCAGAAATGGCCTGTTGAGTTTGATCCACTAGCTTGTGATTCATTTCAGATTGAGTGTAGATTGTATGAAAGAAAGTAATGGTAAAGAACACTAGAAAAGTTATCCAGATGTGCATGGCACTGAATGTCAAAAATAGGGAGTTTAATTCACTCTTGTAGAACCACTGAAGATAATGGGGCAAAAGGATACATCTTGGCAATTATATAAATGTTAGAATGGTGAAAGACCAGAGAAGGAAAGTAAATAAAAAAGTTATCACATTTCATGCAAGTAATAGCAATTGTCTAACTTAGGTTAAGGTCATTATGAATGAAAACTAGGTGGTTGCTAGAGATTTTGTGGCCAAATCAATGATCTTGACAATTGATTGAATATGAACTCTAGAGAGAAATGTAGAAAGGAGCTTCACAAATTTTTGTCAGCAAAACAAAATAATAATAAAATAAAAATAAAACAAAATGTCATAAGAGAGAAAGGATATTATATGTGTCTTTAGTTATTTATAAATGGCATGGTTGTAGGCCCAACAGATTTTTGGAAAGAATAAGGCAAAATTAATGAAAACAGTAATTTCTTCATTTTAGAATTTCATGCTTAAAATCTTTCAGCAAAAAGTAAAGAAATATAAAATCATTGAAATGAAAGTATGAAAGTTCCCATTTAAACTTTAATAAGGTAAAATACAGATGCTCAACAATTAGATGTCAACATTGCCAGAGAATAGCACTGTTTTCTTTTTTATGGTTTTATGAAATTTCTATACACAGGATCTCTGTGGCTCCCCATTGAAATCTATTGGTGATCTCTTAAATCATAATCGAGGACAACCTAGAATACATTTTTAGATGATGGAGCAGTAAGGAAATTAGAGAACAATATCAAGATCAAAATAACTTCTTGGATGGTGGAATAAGACAATAAATGCCAGGTTCTCCAAAATTTTCCTAAAATAAGACATCTCCTCAAAGTGAACTTTGAGCAGCAGAAATAAATATAATTAAAACTTCAGGGTAAAGCCAATGTACCCTTGACAACTTGGAAGGATTTAGGAAAGACCTGACCTCCAAAGAGAGATTTGGCATCATTGAAGAGCAAACTTCTCCAGGAAGATCCCTGATGACTTAACAAACAATTGAGTCAGGTAACTGGGTCTGCCTACATCCTAGTCTTCAGAAGCTTTCACCTTACAGACAGTAAAGAAGATGGACAGCTGAGTACAAGAAGCTTAAAGCACGCTCCACTATTGCAGGAGTTCAGGCCTAACTGTACTGACCTGATGTAGTCCCAGACTACAATTGTGGGTGAGATGAAGCATGTATACATTCATTGAGTTTGTATCAGAGGAGTGAGGCTCTTGTTGATTGTGGAGAGCAGAGTTCCTGATTTCAATTCCATGACACAAGAGTGAGCTACAGGGGAGCTAAAGGAGAGACTTCGGAGAACAACAGCATTTGCAGTAACAACATGACTAGGGACTCTAATCTTAGTTCAGGGGTGAACTAAGTGAAGTACCCAAGGTGAGTCACCAGATACAGTTCAGAAGGACATGAAGCCTGAGGCAACATTCTGCACATCACAATTCTAGAACCAGACTTTAATAAAAAAATGCTTAATAAGGGTGATGAAAATGATGATGATGATGATGATGATTACTAGGATTAAGTAATGGAGAAAGAATTCAACTACAGATATTAATGATGAGGAAAGAGAAAATCTGGGTTCATATACAGAAAAAGATGAAGTTTATCATGTCATTTTTCCTTCAGAAGAAACTGTCCAGTGGTTTTTTTGCACAGGAAGAGATTAAAAGCATTGTAAAGGGGCAGCTAGGTGGCACAGTGGATAGAACCACATTGCCTTAAATTAAAAAAAAATTAAAAATATTGTAAAAATCAAATAAGGAAAAACAATTTTGAACAAAATTAAAGCAATTCAAAAAATTATAATAATGAATTGGAATTTAAATGGATTGGAAAATGTAATCCCACAGCTTAAGAAAGAGAGAAATGGAATTCCAGCCAAGATGACAAAGGGAAGACAGGCACTGTGTTAAGTGCTCCTCTTTCCCCTCAAAAACAACATGAAGGAAACCTCTTAACAGATATTCAATTGCTGAGGGCCCCAAACACTCCAGAAAAAGCAGCCAGTACTCCATACTGGTTGGTTGGAACTTGGAATTACTAAGCCAAGTGAACAAATCCTATAGGATCTTCAAAAGCAAACCTCTGAGAGCTAGCCCCCCTGCCCAAGATCCTAGCAAAATGAAGAAAGGCCAGTGAGAAAGGGAATCTATGGAGAAATACTAAGAAGAAATAGATTCTAACCCAGAGAGATTTAGCAGTTCTGAGGAAAATATGAATTTGTCTCCAGCCCAGAAGTCATCCTTGAAGAAATCAGGACAGAGTTAAAAATCAATTGGAAAAATTGGGAAAAAAACTCAAGGCAAAATAAACACCTTGTAACAGGAAAACAAATCCTTGGAAAACAAAATTGGACAAATAAAAAATGAGAATAAATCTCACAGATCTTCAACTGGGCAAATCCATAAGAAAATGATTCTCTCAAAAATACACCTGGGGGAAATGGAAAACTCCTTCAAAAAATAGAATTGACCAACTGGAAAAGGAGTTATAAAAGTAAATGAAGAAAATTATTCTCTAAAAAAAGACAATTATCAATTAGATGTCATGTACTTCTATCCCCAGTGGAAATTAATGACTTCCTGAGACAACAAGATTTGGTTAAACAAAACCAAATAATCAAAAATAAAAAAAGAAGAATCTGTAAAATGCCTAATCAGCAAAGCCACTGACCTCAAGAACAGATCAATAAGGGACAAGCTGAGACTTATAGGCCTGTATTATAGGGTCTGTAATCCTTATATCAAAAAAAGCAGCTGCAAAAATAGATAGTATTAAAAGAGATAAGCAAGGAAACTATTCTCCTAAAAGGTACCATAGAGAATAAAATAATTTCAATACTAAATATGTATGCACCTTATGGTATAGCATCCAAATTCTTAGAGGAGAAGTTGAAAGAGCTGCAGGAAGACATAAACAGCAAAACACTACTAGAGTTTATCTCAGAGTAAGATAAATATAGTCATAAAATAAAGAAAAAGGAAGTTAAGGAGATAAATAGATTGTTATACATTCTAGATAGGAAAGCCCTATGGAGGAAACTGAATGGGGATAGAAAGGAATATACATTGTTTCTGTAGTACATGGCACTTACACAAAAACTGACCATGTACTAGGGCATGAAAACCTAATGAACAGTTGCAGAAAGGCAGAAATATTGCATACATCTTTCTCAAATAATAATGCAATAAAAATCATATTCAATATTAGGCCAGGGAGATATAGACTCAGAACTAATTAGAAACTAAGGAACCTCATTTTAAAGAATGAGTGGATCAAGCACCAAATTATAGAAAGAAATAATCATTTCATCCTAGATAATGACAACAATGATACAACACACCAAAACCTATGACATACACTCAAGGTGGCTGATGATCATGAAGATGATTGTCCTTGAAAAATACTTGCAAAAGGGGTAATGTAAAAGATGATTAAAATTATTAGCTAATGTAATTTGAGATAATGCTGTTCATCAAGCAATCAAGCATACAATTTGTGATTATACCTTGATAATAATATGAGCTTATTAAGCAATTAAATAATCAAACTTTGATTAATGATAAATGACACCAGGAATAGGCATAAATATGTATTATTTTAGAGGGAAAGAAGAGAGAATGTGAATGCTGAGTAAATTCTATTCAATTGATTTAGCCCAGTGAGGGAATAAGATGCATTCTCACTTGGGTTTAAAAATCTCCCCTAATCTACAGGTCCTGGGCGGGGGACTGAGTAAAAAGCAAACCTAAGGGAAGAAGGGACTGCCAAAAGGGACAGAGAATGTTAAAAGTGAAAATAAACAAAGTTACATTTTTAAAAGTTAAAGGGCAAAGGAAGCAAAATTTTAAATGGAGAAAATAGCATGGAGGGAAAAACAGAATTAGTAATCTTAACTATAAATGTGAATAGGATGAACTGTCCCATAAAATGTAAGGGGATAACAGAATGGATTAAAAACCAGAATACAGCTATATATTGTTTACAAGAATCACACCTGAATCAGAAAGATTCACACAGGGTAAAGGTAAAAGGTTGGAGCAACATATATTATACCTCTGCTAATGCAAAAAATTCAGGGGTTGAGATCCTAATCTCAGATAAAGTAAAAGCAAAAATCAATCTCATTAAAAGGGACAAGGAGGGGTGGAGTCAAGATGGCAAAAAGAGTGGATCTTGTCCTAGGCGCTCTCTCATAAATCTTTGAAACTAAGGACTCTAACTAAATTTTCGAGAGACAGAACCTACAGAGGGACTCAATGAGGCAGTTCTCCTACTCAAGGTAACCTGGAAAAGAGGAGAAAGGCTCTGCTTCCCAGGGTTGGAGGGGTGGCCCACCAGAGGGGGGCCACCAGAGTGAAAGAACTTCAGCCTCCTGGAGGAAGCCCCAGGGAGCCGGGAGCTACAGCTCACAGCAGCGGGGGGGGCAGTTTCCTGACCTACGTACACCCTGGGGGAGCACCGGGCACAAATTAGGGGAACAGCCAGGGTACATCTGCCAGAATGAGCACCGTGAAGCTCAGCCCTCAGGGCACACAGCAAGCTGCTTGGCCAGTACAGACCAGATCCAGAAACAGAAAGGAGCCAGTAAGCAGGAGCCCCCAGGGCATGAGCCCATTTAACCTAGGGAGGGTAGTGAAGAGAGAGAGACTGCTGAGCTCTGCACCTGGAACAGGAGTCTGGGGCTCTGACCACATTCAGATCCTGATCGCAGTCCAGGGCCCCCAGTAGAACAGCAGGGCCACCCCCCACATAAGCCCTGTGGTGGGTGGGGGAGCTTGTGGTCATTCACAGACCAGGAGGGAGGACAGAGCCTCACACACTGAGACCCTTGTGGGAGTGTCCCAAAAGCTTAGGAAGCACCCCCAAAACAGGCTTAGACTGGGAAAATGAGCAAGCAGAGACACAAGAGAAACACCATTGAGAAATACATTATCTATGAACCCAAGAAGGATCAATATACTCAGTCTGAAGATGAGGAAGCACAAGCTCCTGCATGTAAAGACTACAAGAAAAATAGAAATTGGGCTCAGGCTATGACAGAGCTCAAAAAAGACTTTGAAAATCAAATGAGGGAGTTAGAAGAAAAACTGGGAAAAGAAAGGAGAGAGATGCAGGAAAAACTTAAAAATTAAGTCAGCAGCCTAGTCAAGGAAATCCAAAAAAGAAAATAGCATGCTAAAAACCAGCTTAGGTCAAATGGATAAAGCAGTTCAAAAAGTTACTGAGGAGAAGAATGCTTTAAAAAGCAAAATTGGCTAGATGGAAAAAGAGATAAGAAATCTCTCTGAGGAGAACAAATCCTTCAGACAAAGAATAGAATTCAGGGAGATTGATGAATTTACCAGAAATCAGGAATCAATACTTCAAAACCAAAAAAATGAAAAATCAGAAGAAAATGTGAAATATCTCATTGAAAAAACAACTGATATGGAAAACAGACTTAGGAAAGATAATTTAAAAATTATTGGAATACATGAAAGTCATGATCAGGAAAAGAACCTTGACATCATTTTCAAAGAATTACTACAGGAAAATTGCCCTGGTATTCTAGAAGTAGAGGGCAAAATAGAAATGGAGAGAATCCACCGATCCCCCAGAGAAAGAGATCCCAAAAAAACCAACCTCTAGGGATATTATAGTCAAGTTCCAGAACTCCCACGTCAAAGAGAAAATATTACAATCAGCCAGAAGGACACAATTCAAATATCATGGAGCTGCAGTCAGGATCACACAGGACTTAGCAGCTGCTATATTGGAAGCTCATAGGGCTTGGAATATAATATACCGGAAGGCAAAAGAGCTTAGAATGCAACCGAGAATCAACTACCCAGCAAAAATGAATGTCCTCTTCCAGGGAAAAAGATGGACTTTCAATGAACCAGGGGAATTTCAAATGTTCCTGTTGGAATGGCCAGAGCTGAACAGAAGGTTTGATCTTCAGATACAGGACTCAGGTGAAGCATAGAGATTGGAGGAGAGGGGGAAAATATGAGGGACTTAATGATGATGAACTGTATGTAATCTTGCATAGAAACCTCAGTTAATAAAGCAGGGAGAGGGAGCTTTTATAGTTGAAGCACAGCAGAAAGCTGACTTCGAAGATAAAATATGGAGTAAAATTATACTCAATAGAAAAAAGGGAAATGTAATGGGCGAAAAAAAAGGAGAGGGGGAATGGGCCAAGATATTTCATATAATAAGATTTTTCTTTATAACAGTGAGCCACTGCAATGATATGGAGGGGGGGAAGGCAAGGGGGAACAAGGGAATCTTCGTTCTCATCAGAGGTGGCTAGGAGAATAAACAGCATTATATACTCAATGGGGTATAGGCATCTGGAATAAGTAAGGAAGGGGGTCACAGGGGAAGGGTAGGTGATTTGAGTGATGGAGGAGACGATGGACCACGGGGGGACAGTGGTCAGATACAGCACATTTTCATTTTTACTTCTTGCAAGGGGCTGGGATTAGATGGCCTGTCGGGCACCATAGCGCCAGGTTGATGCTGGGCCTAAGGGGTAGTAGGGTGCTCAGGGCCTCTTGGCCCCAGGGCCAGGGATCTGTCTACTGCACCACTCAGCTAAGCTACAGCAGAGTCACAGTATAAGGAGAGAGAAAAATATAGTACATGGAAGTGGAGAAATACGAAAGGAGGGAGTTGCTATCAGCAATGGCAGCAGTGGAAAAATATGGAAGTAACTTTTGCCATGGACTTATCATAAAGAATGTGACCCACTCGCGACAGAGTTGTTGGTGTTGGAACAAAGAGTAAAGCACATTTTTTATTATTATTTTTTTGGGGGTGGGTGCAGGGCAATTGGGGCTGGGTGGCCCGCCTGGGGCCACATAGCAGGTTGATTGTTGGGTGTCTGAGGCCGGATTTAGACCCAAGTGCTCCTGGCTCAAGGGCCAATGTTCTGTCTGCCACCAAGACACCCCTACTATTATTACTATTTTTTTTTAATTTTGGGTCTTTTTTCCTTTTCTTTTCTTTTTTTTTTTTTTGCAGAGCAGTGGGGTTTGGGTGGCTTGCATGTCACATGGCTGGGTGATTGTTGGGTGTTTGGGCCCAGATGGGGGCTTGGTTCCTCACGACTCCAGGGCTGGTGCTCCGTCCACTTAGCCACCTGGCCATACCTACAATTATTACTATTATTTTTTTAATTTTAATTTTTTCTCTCCCCTTTACTTTATTCCTCAAATGAGTCTATATTTTTTGGGGGTATTTTATTTACTCTTAAACAAGGATATTTTATTAATGTATAAAAAAAATTTGTACAAAATGAGAATAAATAAATATTAAATATTAAAAAATGGACAAGGAAGGAAACTACATCTTTTAAAAAATACCATTGGTAAGGAAATTATTTTATTACTAAATATGTGTACACCTAATGGTATGGCATCCAGAAAAAGCTGAATGAATTAAAAGGAGATATAAAACTTTAATAATGGGAGATCTCAATCTCCCTCTCTCAGAACTATATAAATCCAAATACAAAATAAACAAGAAGAAAGTAAAGAAAGTGAACAAAATTTTAGAAAACATAGATATGATAGATCTCTGGAGAAAACTTAATGGGGATTAAAAAATATATGCCTTTTTCTCAGCAGTACATGACACTTACATGAAAACTGACCATGTACTATGGAACAAAATCTTGGAATCAAATGAAGAAAGGCAGAAATAATAAAAACACACCTCTCAGATCATAATGTAATAAAAATTACATGTAATAAAGGACCATGGAAAAATAAACCAAGAACTAGCTGGAAATTAAATAACTTTACCTTAAATAATGTGTAGATCAAACAGCAAATATTAGAAATAATCAATAATTATATACAAGAAAATGATAATAATGAGACATCATTCCAAAATGTATGGGATGCAGCCAAGGCAGTTTTGAGGGGAAACTTTATATCTCTAAATAAGTAGATGAATAAAATAGAGAAAGAGGAGTTCAGTGACTTGAGTATGCTACTAAAAAGAAGCTAGAAACATGACAAATTAAAGATCCCCAATTAAATGCCAAATTAGAAATTCTGAAAATCAGGGGAAAGATCAATAAAATTGAAAGCAAGAAAACAATTGATTTCATAAATAAAGCTAATAGTTGTTTTATGAAAAAGCCAATAAAATAGACAAAGCTTTGGATAATCTTATTTTAAAGAAGAATAATTTGCAGCTACTCTGCCATACTGAATGCCAACAAATTGGTTAACCTGAGTGAAATGGATGAATATTTACAAAAAATACAAACTACTCAGATTAATAGAAGAGGAAATAAGTTTCTAAAAACCCCATTGGAAAAGAAATTGAAGAAATCATCAATAAACTCCCTAAGTAAAAGTCTCCAGGTCCAGATGGATTTGCAAGTGAATTCTATCAAACATTTAAGGAACAATTAATTCCTATTCTACATAAACTATTTAAAAATAAGAGAAGAAAGATTTCTTGCAAACTCCTTTTTTGTGACACAAATGTGGTGCTTATACAAGCAGGATGAACAAGGAAAATTATAGACCAGTTTCCCTAATGAATGGGGATGCAAAAATCTTAAAAAATTTTTAGTAATGCCACAATAGCATGTTGTTACTAGCATAATACACAATGATCAGGGAGGATTTATCCCAGGTATGCAGGGCTGGTTTAAGATTAGAATGCACCCAATATAATTAAGAATATCAATAGCAAACCCAACAGAAATCATATGATTATCTCAATAGATGCTGCAAATCCCTATTAAAAATATTAGAAAAATGGGAATAAATGGAGTTTTCCTTATAATAATACATAGCATCTATCTAAAGCTAACAAATATTCTATGTAATTGGAATAAACTCAGAGCATTTCCAATAAAATCAGGAGTTAAACAAGGGTGCCCATTATCACCATTACTATTCAACATAGCATTAAAAGCACTAACTGTAGCAATAAGAGGAGAAAATAAAATGGAAGGAATCAGAAACTGGTAATAAAGAAGCAAAGTTTTCACTCTCTGAAGATGATATGATGTTATACTCAGAAAACCCAAGAAAATCATCTTAAAAACTCCATGAAACATTTAACAAATTCAGCAAAGTATCAGGATATCTATATAATAAACCCACATAAATCGTTATTTCTTTATATGTACAACAAAACCCAAGAGAAAAAGATAGAAAGAGAAATTCCATTTAAAATTACTATAGACAACAATAAATATGTGGGAATCTATCTCACAAGACAAATCCAGAAAATGTATGACTGCATTTATAAAGCACTTCTCACCCAAATAAAGTCAAGATCTAAATAACTGGAAAAATACCAAATGCTCATGTGTAGATCAAGCTAATATAATAAAAATGACAGTCCTACCCAAATTAAATTATTTATTCAGTGCCATGCCAATCAAAATACCAAATAACTACTTTACTAAACTAGAAAAATAGTAAAACATTCATCTGGAGCAACAAGAGTGCAAGAATAGCAAGGGAACTGATGAACAAAATGTAAAGGGAGATAACCTAACTCTACCAGATCTCAAATTATCCTAGAAAGTTGCAGTCACCAAAACCACCTAGGACTGGTTAAGAAATAGAGCAATGGATCAGTGGGTTAGGATTGGTTCTAAAGAAACTGGAGGGGACTTCTGGCCAAGATGGAGGAGAGAAGACAGGCACAGTTCTAAAGTCTCCTGATCTCTTCTCCATCTATCACATAAAACAACAAACCTCTTAAAAGAAATCCGACCCACAAAACTGAGAAAGAAAAGCCAGGAGAAACAACATCTACCTCAGGAATTGTCTCCTGCAGCAGCTTTGGCCGAATTTGGGTGGGTGAGTCTGGGCTTAGAGGGAGGATCAGCCCCGGATCAGTCATATTAACAGCTTAATTGGAAATGGGAGTCTGAGGAATGGAGAGGCGGACCTTCTGGATCAGTGGTGGGGCTGGATGAAAGGGGCTCGGGTCCATGGGGAAGCACAGGAGCTGGTGTTGGTGCTGTCCCCCCTGGAGCTTGGAGACCAGGCTGGGAGGAGAGTTCTGGTGCAGGAGAGCTGCAGACACCATCCTTGGGCTCCTGGGGTCTGAGAAACTCTGAGTCCATGCCTCCATTGCACAGAGGCCTCTTCCCAAACAAACAAATGCAAACTACTTCTGCCTCAGGCCCAGGTGTGTGAGCAGAAGAACCAGCCCAGCTGAGGAATGACCTCAGGCCAGGGTAAAGCCCCCCCCATTGATTGAAGGCAAAAGAATTCAATAGCTCCAACTCCTCCCTTCAAGCAAAGGGAGAAGGCCTCTCAACCAAGGTCACAGACACTCCAGAGAAGGCAACCAGAACCTCCTACTGGCCAGCCAGAGAAACTGCACTCAGTAAAGTCTTTAGCGATCCCAAGCCCAGGTGAAACAGCCCCCCCCCCCAACTCAAGGTCTTAGTATATTGAAGAAGGTTCAGTGGAAAGGCAGATCCATAGAAAAATTCCTGGAAGGGAAAGACCCCAACTCAGAGAGACCTGGAAGCTTTGAGGAGAATACAATCTGGTCTCCATGACAGAAAGACTTCCTTGAAGAAATAAGGAAGGACCTTAAAAATTTGGGAGAGACAATTAATAACTTGTAACAAGAAAACAAAACCTTAGAAAGTACAATTGGACAAACACAAAAGGAGAATAATGCTCTCAGATCATCAATTGGACAATTACAAAATGAGAATAATTCTCTCAGATCCTCAAATGAGCAAATGCAAAAAGAAATTAATTCTCTCAAAACCTCAATTGGTCAAATGGAAAGCTCTTTCAAAAGTAGAATTGACTTTTTTCCATCTCTGGGAGCCACCGCGAGAGCATGCCCCCCCACCGCCATGTCCTTCCACCTGCAGTGGATGGTCATGCAGAACAGCTCCAGCTTCCTCATCAAGCACAACAAGCAGACCTACAGCACTGAGCCCAACAACCTCAAGGCCCGGAACTCGTTCTGCTACAATGGCCTGATCCACCAGAAGACGGTGGGCATCGAGCCAGCCACCGATGGCAAGGGCATCATGGTGGTGCTGAAGCACAGGGCAGGTCAGAGGAAGCCTGCCACTTCCTATGTGAGGACCAGGATCAACAAAAACACTCGGGCTACCCTCAGCAGTGTCCGACATATCATCTACAAGAATAAATACCACAAAGATCTCCGCATGGCCGCTCTTTGATGGGCCAGTGCCATTCTGCGGAGCCAGAAGCCTGTGGTGGTGAAGAAGAAGCAAACCCAGACTTAATTTTACAGGATCTGGTGATGGAAAACTGCCCTGATATCATGGAATTGGAGGGCAAATTAGTTATTGAAAGAGTACATCGATCCCCACCAGAAAAAGATCCTAAAATGAAAACACCAAGGAATGTCGTGTCCAAACTACAGAACTATCAGATAAAAGAGAAAAGGCTACAAACAGCCAGAAAGATACAATTGAAATATCAAGGAGCCACAGTAAGGATCACACAGGACCTGGCTGCATCAACTTTAAGGGATCGAAGGGCCTGGAACAAGATATTTTGAAGAGCACGGGAGCTTGGAATGCAATCAAGAATCTACTTTCCCTCCAAGCTGAGCCTTCTCTTCCAGGGAAAAAGATGGACATTTAATGAAATGGAAGAATTCTAAAAAATTCTGATGAAAAGACCAGAGCTAAACAGAAAAT
This sequence comes from Macrotis lagotis, assembly GCF_037893015.1. Lineage (NCBI taxonomy): Eukaryota > Metazoa > Chordata > Mammalia > Peramelemorphia > Peramelidae > Macrotis > Macrotis lagotis. Next base: position 34,479,873 of record NC_133665.1, read on the forward strand.
TTGGATATCAAACAGGAGGTTCAAGAAACACATGAAAAGGTAAAAAAAAAAATGCAATCCAGTAAGTTGAACCTGGCTATATCCCAGCATGCGGGGGTGGGGGAGTGGGGAAGAATCTCATAAATCTTGGGAAATGTAACTCTAACAGAGAGAGAACACACCTAGACAGAAATGATGGACATTCATGACCTATCCATGAGACTACTATCTAATGGGATGTAACTGGCTTTAACTCCACTTGGGAGAAAGACTCTAATAACTCTCAGGAATATTGACTCTATTTGATAGAATATACTGAACTAGAAGGGACAGACACTCAGAATTTTCTATGACATAGAAAGAATGACCTAAAAAAAACACTACCTCCCTAAAAAGGGGGATAGGAAAGAGACGGGAGGAGGGAGGGGATTGAATCGGAAAAATGTCATTACACTAAGAGGTACAAAAAACCCATGGTAATAGTGGGGAAGAAGGGAGCAGAGGAGAAACACCTGAATCTTCTTCTCATCAGACTTGGCTTAAAGTCAACCTACACATACTCAGTTAACATATAAAATATCTAACCTTTCAAGTATTAAAATGGGAAAAGGGGAGGGGGGACAGAGAAAGGGAAGGGGAGTGGAGGAAATAAGGGGAAATAACAAAAGGAAGGGAAGGGAAAAAGGGAAAGGGGAAAGAAAGGGGAGGGTGTGATATAGGAGGGCAAACACACTGAAGGGGGTGGTATTGAGAAACAAAAAATGGGGGAATATGGCTAAAAGGGGGGGAAGGGGGCAAAATGCAAACAGAAGGAAGATAGCATGGAGGGCAATAAAGATTTAGTAATCATAACCGTGAATGTGAATGGGATGAACTCTCCCTTAAAATGTTAGCAAATAGCAGAGTGGATTAAAAACCAGAATCCTACAATATGCTGCTTACAAGAAACTCATTTGAAGCAGAGAGATACATATAGAGTAAAGGTAAAAGGTTGGAGCAAAATATATTTTGCTTCAGCTGAAGTAAAAAAGCAGGGGTAGCAATCCTTATCTCAGACAAAGCAACAGAAAAAATAGATAGCTTTAAAAGAGATAAGGAAGGAAATTTTATCCTCCTAAAAGGTACCATAGACAATTAAAGTAATTTCAATATTGAATATATATGCACCCAGTGGGAAAGTACCCAAATTTTTAGAGGAGAAGCTGAAATAACTACAGGAAGACATAGATAGCAGAACTCTACTAGTGGGAGACCTCAACCTCCCGCTATCAGATCTAGATAATTTGAACCATAAAACAAACAAGAAAGAAATTAGGGAGGTAAATAGATCTGAAGTACATGGAACTTATACAAAAATTGACCATGTACTAGGACATAAAAACCTAATGATCAACTGCAGAAAGGCAGAAATAGTAAATACTTCTTTCTCAGATCACAATGCAATAAAAGTCATATGCAATACTGGGCCAAGGAGATATAGACCCAGAACAAATTGAAAACTGAATAACCTCATTTTAAAAAATGAGTGGACCAAAAAACAAATTATAGAAAGAATTAACCATTTTATCCTAGATAATGATAATAATGAAACAACATACCAAAACCTATGGGATTCATTCAAAGTGAATCTCAGGGGATATATTATAGCTCTAAATGCTTATATGAATAAATTGGAGTAAGAGGAAATCAATGAACTAAACACGCAAATAAAAAAAATTAGAGAAAGAACAAATGAAAATTCCCAATTAAATACCAAATTAGAAATTCTAAATTAAAGGAGAAATTAATAAAAATGAAAGCAAAATAAAAAACTATTGAATTAATAAATAAACCCAAAAGTTGGTGTTATGAAAAAAATAATATAATTGATAAACCTCTGGTCAAGTTGATTAAAAAAAAGAAAGAAGAAAACAAAATTGCTAGTATCATAAATGAAAAAGGTAAACACACCACCAAAGAAGAGGAAATTAAAGTAATAATTCAGAATTATTTTGTCCAACTCAATGCCAATAAATTTGATAATCTAAGTGAAATGGATGAATATTTACAAAAATATAAGTTGCCCAGGTTAAATGAAGAGGAGATTACATACCTGAACAACACTATCTCAGAAAAAGAAATTCAACAAGCCATTATTGAACTCTCTAAAAAAATCTCTAGGGCCTGATGGATTCACAAGTGAGTTCTACCAAACATTTAAGGAACAATTGGTTCCAATCCTATAGAAAACTCATTAGAAAAATAGGGAAAGATGGAACTCTGCCTAACTCTTTCTATGAAACCAATATTGGTACTGTTACCTAAACCAGGAAGAGTTAAAACAGAGAAAGAAAATGATAGACCTATTTCCCTGATGAATATAGATGCAAAAATGCTAAATAAAATCTTAGCAAAATGATTACAACAAGTCATCACTAGGATAATACATTATGATCAAGTAGGATTTATTCCAGGAAGGCAGGGTTGGTTCAATATTAGGAAAACTGTTAGTATACTCAATTATATCAACAACAAACCTATCAGAAATCATATGATCATATCAATAGATGCTGAAAAAGCTTTGGACAAAATACAGTATCCATTCCTATTCAAAACACTAGAGAGTGTAGAAATAAATGGACTGTTCCTTAAAATAATTAGCAGTATCTATCTGAAGCCATCAAGAATCATTATATTCAATGGGGAAAGTCTAGAGGCATTCCCAATAAGATCAAGGGTGAAACAAGGGTGTCCATTATCACCACTACTATTCAAAATTTTATTAGAAATGTTAGCATCAGCAATTGAAGAAGAAAAAGAAACTGAAGGAATTACAATTGGGAATGAAGAGACAAAATTCTCACTCTGCAGATGACATGATGGTCTACCTAGAGAATCCCAAGAAATCATCTAAAAAACTACTGGAAACAATTAGAAATTTCAGCAAAGTTGCAGGTTATAAAATAAACCCCCATAAATCCTCAACTTTCCTATATATGACTAGCAAGAAACAGCAGGAAGAGCTAGAAAGAGAAATTCCATTCAAAGTAACCTCAGACAGTGTAAAATACTTGGGAGTCTATTTGCCAAGACAGACTCAGAATCTTTTTGAAAACAATTATAAAACACTTCTCACACAAATTAAATTAGATTTAAATAACTGGGCAAATGTCAACTACTCATGAATAGGTAGAGCTAATATAATAAAAATGACAATTCTTCCAAAACTAAACTATCTGTTTAGTGCCCTACCAATCAAAATGCCAAAAATTACTTTAATGAGTTAGAAAAAATTGTAAGTAAATACATATGGAGAAATAAAAAGTCAAGAATTGCCAGGAGCTTAATGAAAAAATGTGCAAAAGAAGGTGGCTTAGCCGTACCCAATCTAAAATTATATTATAAAGTATCAGTCCTCAAAACTGTTTGGTATTGGCTAAGAAATAGAGTGGTGGACCAGTGGAATAGATTAAGCATAAAAGCAGGAGATGATTAGAGTAATCTGCTGTTTGATAAACCCAAAGAGTCTGGCCATTGGGATAAAAACTCTCTCTTTGATGAAAATTGCTGGGATAATTGGAAGTTAATATGGAAGAAACTTAGATTAGACCAACACCTCAAACTCTTTACCAAGATAAGATCCAAATGGTTACAGGACATAGACATAAAAAACAATACTGTAATTAAATTAGAAGATCAAGGACTAGTTTACCTGTCAGATCTATGGAAAGGGGCACAATTTATGACTAAGGAAGAGATGGAGAACATCACCAAAAACCAATTAGATGATTTCAATTACATTATATAAAAAGCTTTTTCACAGATGAAACCAATGCAACCAAGATCAAAAGAAATGTAGTAAATTGGGAAACAATCTTTACAACTAATGCTTCTGACAAAGGACTCATTTCTAAAATATACAGAGAACTGAGTCATATTTTTAAAACAAAAAGCCATTCCCCAATTGACAAATGGTCAAAGGATTTGTAAAGGCAATTTACAGATGAGGAGATCAAAGTAATCCATAGCCATATAAAAAAATGCAATAAATCATTAATTATTAGAGAAATGCAAATTAAAGCTTCTCTGAAGTACCACCTCACACCTCTCAGATTGGCCAGTATGACCAGGAAGGATAATGATCATTGTTGGAAGGGATGTGGGAAATCTGGGACACTATTATACTGTTGGTGGAGCTGTCAACTCATCCAACCCTTCTGGAGAGTTATTTGGAACTATGCCCAAAGGGCAACAAAAATGTGCACACCCTTTGACCCAGCAATACCACTACTGGGTCTATACCCTGAAGAGATGAGGAAAAAGGGTAAAAACATTACTTGTACAAAAATATTTATAGCAGCCCTGTTTGTGGTGGCAATGAACTGGAAATCCAGTAAATGCCCTTCAATTGGGGAATGGCTTAGCAAACTGTGGTATATGTATGTCATGGAACACTATTGTTCTATTAGAAAGCAGGAGGGATGGGATTTCACGGAAACCTGGGGGGATTTGCATAAACTGATCCGAGTGAGATGAGCAGAACCAGAAAAACACTGTACAGCCTAACAGCAACATGGGAGTGATGATCAAACTTGAAGGACTTGCTCATTCCATCAGTACAACAATCGGGAACAATTTTGGGCTGTCTGCAAAGGAGAGTACCATCTGTATCCAGATAAGGAGCTGTGGAGTTTGAACAAAGTGCAAGGACTATTCCCTTTAATTTAGAAAAAAACCAGATATCTTCTTGTCTGATCTTGTTCCCTCTTAGACTTCTCTTCTCTTTAAGGATATGATTTCTCTCTCATCACACCCAATTTGAATCAAGGTGCATCATGGAAACAAAGTAAAGACTGACAGAGTGGTTTCTGTGGGGGGGGGAAGGAGCGAAGCAAGATGGGGGAAGATTGTAAAACTCAAATAATATCTTTAATAAAAATAAATTAAAAAAGAGAAACTTCAGTAAATGACTACAGCAAACTACTATTTGACAAACTCAGACATCAGCTTCTGGGATAAGAACTCACTATTTGACAAAAATTGTTAGGAAAACTAGGCATAGATCCACATCTCACACCCTATACCAAAATAAGGTCAAAATGCATATAGGATTTAGACATAAAGAGCTACACCATAGATAAATTAATAGACCAAGAAATACTCTATCAAATATATATATATTTACATATATATTATAAATTTATGACAAACAAGAATTAAAGTACATTATAAATAGCAAAATGAATGATTTTGACTATATTAAATTAAAAATGTTTTGCATTAATAAAATCAATTCTGCCAAAATTAGAAGAAAAGCAGATAGCTGGGAAATAGTCTTCACAACTAAGAGTTCTGATAAACATGTCATTTCTAAAATATATAGAGAATTGCATCAAATTTATAAGGTTACAAGTCATTTCTCCACTTGATAAATGATCAAAGGATATGAATAGACAATTTTAAAATGGTAAAATTAAAACTATATATAATCTATAAGAAGCTCCACATCATTATTGATTAGAGAAATACAAATTCAAGCAACAAGAATGTATCAATTCACACCTGCCAAACTGACCTAGATGAGAAAAAGGGGAAATGATCAATGTTGGAGTGATTGTGGGAGGATTGGGACACCCTTTCTGGAGAGCAATATAGAACTATGCCAATAGAGCAAAAAAAAATATTCATTCTCTTTGACCCAGCAATTCCAATTCTCAGTCTATATCCAGAAGAAATTATTTAAAAAAGGGAAGTTCTACATGTTTCATGATCTTCATAGCAGTTCTTCTTTTTGTAGTGGCAAAGAATTGGAAATTGAAGAGATGCCCATCAATTTGGGCATGTTTAAGCAAGTTATGGTACATGAATACTATGGAATATTATTGTTCTATTTAAAACCATAAATGACTAGACTCTAGAGAAACATGGAATGACTTACAGCATCTGATGCAGAGTGAAGGGAGCAGAATGAAGAAAACAATGTACACATTAACAACAACATTGTGAGATGAACAATCTTGATGAAAGCAGCTCCTCTCAGCATGTCAGAGAGTTAGGACTACCATATTAGACCAGCTTTGGACAATGTTATCCCATCCACAGGAAGAAAACAAACAAAACAACACAAACGTGCGCACGCACACACACACACACACACACACACACACACACACTCACACAGACACACAGAGGAAACCAACCCTTCAGAATCTGATGAAAACTTCACAAAAGTTATCTCTTATGCATCTCAGTCCCTTAATCCTAATTCCGCATACTGAAAATAACTTACCTGTAAACATGTTTATCAAAAATATGTTTGCATAATGCTAACCTGATTTTTCACCACTGAGGGGGAGGGTGGTGAGAAGGAGTGGGTTGGTGGAAGGAAATTTTGTAACTTAAAAATAAACATGTGCATGTGGATGAAAATAAATTAAAAAGGGGTTGTAGCAGTGAGAATAGAAATAAAATTCAATTAAACAAATTTGTGTAAATCACATCCATCTGTGGCAATGTGCTAAAGGTTCAGAGAGATACAAGTATGCAGAAGAGTTCTTTTCCACAAAAAGTGCACAATCTTTTAAGGACTATATGGAAAATTTATAGACAAGCAAGGTCATTACACTCCAATTAAATAAAAAGAAAATCAGGTGTCATTGATTTAATCAACCAAAATTATAAACTAGGTGTGAACAAATCCTCATTCAATTTGAGAGATGGTGATGATGATGATGATGATGATGATAGCTAGCAATTCTGAATCACTTTAATGTTTGTGAAGCACTTTTATAAAAATTACCTTATTTGATCCTCACATCAACCCTGGGAGTCATGTGCTATTATTATTTACATTTCATAGATGAAGAAACCAAGGTACCTAGTAGTTAGATTTCTTGCCCAAAGCCACACTGTTTGTAAAATTGCAAATTTTAATTTAGATCTTTCTAATTTTGGGTCCAGCTATTTATCCAATATCCTTCTACCCAGCTGTCTCAATAACATTATTTTCATCACTGAATGCAATTAGACTAAGACTGTAAACATAGGTATTGGTAATTTAATTCAATCTAATACTATTAATTAATCCTTCAGCAATCAGAAACAGAATAGTTTAGTGATGTTTGAGACTTTTATTATTTTATTATACTGAGGAGAGGGAGGTGGGATGATTGTTTTTCTCTCCTCTTACATTTCTATTGGTCAGGAGATGATTTTATTAATTTCAAAAGTCAAAGGATTGTTAAGGCCACCAAAACTAGAAACAATGGCTATGAGATTGAAAGTATTTTGGACAAAAAGAAAGGCAACTTTAAGTGTCTAAAAGGGCACTGACTTTCATTAGCTAGCAGAGATTCACTAAAAGCAAATTTTATAAGTACTAGGTGAAGAAAGATAAGGACTTATACTAGTATAAAGCTATGACTTTACATTTTAGCCACATAAATTCTTTAAGTTTGAACCCATTCTCCCTAGAGATTTTTTTCTGTGTAACTGAGGAGTATACTTTCAGTTTGGGAAGGTTTTTTTTTTCTTTTTTTGTTAACACTCTTCTTATTATATCACCTTAATAAATATCCTTTGTTAAATGCTCATTAAGTCAGATTGTCTAAATGAAAAGTATTATAAGATTGTGGTTCATGGATGATAGTATTAGAAACCTCAGTCCTTTAAGATTTATCCACAGAATACTGATAGAAGTTCTCAAAAATCATCTGGGACTTCAGACCACTAATTTGAGTTGGAAGTAGTCTGGAATAAGGGTCTAATAGATACTGAGTAAAAAAGAGAAACAAAGAACCATGAGGGTTCAGAGGAGGCTAAAGTCTCATCTGTTTGGAGGGATTGAGGAAGGCTCTCTACAGTATATTTTTGAATTTGACTTTTATTGATGGATATAATTTCTCCAGATAGGATATCCTATACCAAGTAAAAAAGAGGGGGAAATAAAACAAACAGGAAAAAAATGAAGTTTATTACATTAGCTTGGCCTTCCTATGAGCGATTTTCTGGTGGTTATATTAAATTGTGAGCTGATAGATCAGGTATGAGGGGTCTTTGTGGACTGGAAACAATTAGAACCACTTTCACTGACTAATCCCTTCTCAACCTCATCAGTTGTATTGACTCTGAGTAACAAAGGTGACAGTTTAGAGGACTTGCAAATATATATGAGACAATGTATCTAGCTGACCCTGTGGATAATGAACTAGATTAGGAATGAGGAAGATAAGAACAAATCCAGTTCAAAACATTTATTAGAACCAGTGACTATCCCTGGTCGAGTCATTTAACTTATCAAGCGTGCTTCTTACCTATAAAATGGGAATAATAATAATATTTTAAGGAGGAGAAAATGTATAAATATAATAGCTCTACCATCAATGCCATATTGGGGAAATGCATCCTCAATTTTCCATCCCAGTCAGGGAAAGCAAAATCAAGTTTTACAACAAAGAATAATAACTACATGCTTTCCTTGTAGATACATGACTTGTATATCTTATGGTGAAGGATGCTTAGCAAAGATAGACAGAATTTAACAGTTCATACTCAGTTCCTGTTCCCATAATTTTTCCTTGATCGCTTTAGCAGGAACTGGATAAGAGTTAATTGTGCCTTCAATCCCTATTGCTAGACTGGAATTTAATCAGGGGAAAATAAGCCAAAGGTATTTCTTCAAGACATTTTAAAGGAAACTTTGGCTCTATTGGATCAGCGCCCACCAGCCAGATGTTTAGGTTGGCAAGTAAATAGACCAAAAAAAGTACTGATTTAAGAAAATATGTAAGTCTGGAAGGTTTTCAGCTCTGAAGTACTTACTGCAGTATAACTAACATCAGGTGTAGCTTACCTAGACACAATTGACTGAAAATTACTCCATCCCTTTAGTCTATCTTCAACTCTGATTCCAAAGGTATTTTAGAAAAGCAACTTTTTAAAATTAATTTATTTTCATCCATATGAATATTTATATTTTTAAATTACAAAAGTTTCTTCCACACTCCCTCCCCTCCTCTCAGCAGCAAACAGTAAGATTAGTATATACATACATATTTTTGATAAATATGTTTACAGACTAATAATTTTTGGTATGAGAAATTAGGATTAAGGGAAAGAGATACATAAGATGTAATTTTTGTAAAGTGTTCATCAGATTCTGAAGGGTTGGTTTTGTCTCTCTGTGTGTGTGTGTGTGTGTGTGTGTGTGTGTGTTTTGTTTTATTTTGTTCCTCTGAATGGGAATGATATAGTCCATAGCCAGTCTAATACAGTTGTCCTAGCTCTCTGGACTGTTGATAGGAGCTGTGTCCATCATGAATATTCATCACACAATGTTGTTGTTGATGTATACATTGTTTTCTTAGTTCTACTCTCTTTGCTCAGCATTAGATCCCCATAAATCATTCTAAAAAGTACCTTTTAAAAGGGGAAATGAATGGGTTTTGCTTGCCATTAAGTTTTCATAATTACCATGAATAATTATCATATTTTTACAGTTGCTGTTTGAAACAAAATCTATCATTTTAGAAGTGCAGGGCTCATAGTCAATAGGGCAGTACTAGAAAGTACCAGAATATTTTCCCATTGGCATACTTTTTAGAAATATTTCATTTTTACAAATACAAGTTACAAATACATATATTTTACAAATACAAGTTTTTCAACATTCATCCATATGCACATTGGGATTTTTAAGTTATAAAATTTCCTTCCCCTCTCTCTTCCCACCCCACTCACAAGCAGTCAGGTTAACATTGTACATACATATTTGTGATAAACATGCTTATGGATTAGAAATTTTCTATATGAGGAATTAAGATTGAGGCAAAGAGATACATAAAAGAGATAAATGGGTTGATCATCTCACAATGTTATTGTTAATGTATATATTGTTCTGTTGGTTCTGTTCCCTTTGCTCAGCATCAGATCCTATTAGTCATTCCATTTTTCTCTAGACTCTGACCATTTGTGGTTTCTCATTGAACAACAGTATTCTATAGTATTAATATACCAAAACTTGTTTAGCCATTCCTCAATTGATGGGCATTCCCTCAATTGTCAATTCTTTGTGACTACAAAAAGAACTGCTATGAATATTTTGGAACATGTGGGACTTTTCCCATTTTATATGATTTCTTCTGTATATAGGCCTACAATTAGAATTCCTGGGTCAAAGGGAATGTACATTCTATGCCTCTTTGGGCATAGTTTCATATTACTCTCCAGATTGATTAGATCAGTTCACAATTCTACCAAAAATTAATTAATATCCCAATTATCCCACAACCTCTCCAACATTAATCTTTTCCCCCTTTTCTCATCTTGGCCAATCTGACAATCTCATTGTTTTTTTTAATTTGCATATCTCTAATCAATAATATTTGGAGCATTTTTTCATATGATTGCTTATAGTTTTAATTTCTTCATTTGAAAACTGTCTATTCATAATGTTTGAATATCGTTCACAGCTCTACTAACATTGCATTAGCCTCTCAATATTATAAAATCTTCTCCAACATTTGTCATTTTTCTTTCTTGCCCTTTAGTCAGTCTAAAAGGTGTGAGGTAGTACATCAGAACTATTTTAGTTGTATTTCTCCTATCAATAATGATTTAGAATATTTTATATGGCTATAGATAACTTTGATTATTTCATTTGAAAACTTATTGTGCAGATATTTGGATCATTTTATGAACTGAGGAATGGTTTTTATTTTCATAAATTTGACTTATTTTTCCATATATTTGATAGAAGAGGTTTTTATTAAAGAAACTTCCTACAATTTTATGCAATTATGATTGCAAACTGTATTTTCTTTCATCCTAATTCTTCCATTTATTCTTTCTTCTTCAAATCTTCAAAGCAAAAAGTGTTTTGCTTCTACCACCTCCCTCAATCTGTCCTCTCTTCTTTAAGCATCCCTTCCCCTTCTCTAATGTCTATTGCCTCTTAATTTCCTGAAAGATAAGATAGATATCTATACCAATTGAAAATTAATGTTATTCCTTTTTTAAACCATTCAAAGTAAGGTTAAAGCATTCTCTGCCATAATCACCCCCATCTCCCTCTCCATTCAAAAACTATTTCTTGTCTCTCTTATATGATATAATTTAATGCATTCTACCTCTCCCTTTTCAGTTTTCCCAGTGCATTTTTCTTTCTCACCACTTAATTTTACTTTTAAAACATCATTCCATTATTTTCAACTTGTTTCTGTTCCCTCTATCTATAAATTCTCCTTGTAACTGCCTTAATGATGAGAAAGATTTTATAAGGTACAAGCATCTTACTAGTAGCAATGTAAACAATTTAACCTTATTAAGTCACTTATGTTTCCCTTTCCTGTTCACCTTTTTATCCTTCCCCTGAGTCTTGTATTTGAAAGTCCGATTTTTTAATCAGCTGGGTTTTTTTACACCTAGAATGCTTTAAAGTACTCTATTTCATTAAAAGCTTATTCACAGTGGAGCCAAGATGGCAGTGTGAAGGCAGTATTTCCTGAAAACTAATTCCCTCCAAAACTCCAAAAGCTGTCAAATTATGACCCTAGTCAAAATTTAGAGGGGAGGAACCCACTAAAGAATTAGTGATACATTTTCCTAGTCCAAGATAACCTAGAAGTTCCATGGGAAAGGTGTGTTTTACCAGGACTGGGAGTTGGAAAAAAGCCATGGCTGCAGTGCAGCTCAGTCCAGGGATCACTAGGAACAACTTGAAGGGGTGGTAAGAGAACTTTGGTATGACAGAATGAATATGGAGTGGGGAGCACCAGCGGCAGAACCTGTGGCAAGAATCAGGGGAAACCAGCCTCCACCCCCAGAGCACAGCCCACATATGGTAAGAGGGTCCAGGGAGACTGCAGAAATTTCTCTGCACTCCCTGGGGAAGGACTCTACTGTTTCCCCACACTCAGATCCATGTTGAAGTTTGGACTTCCATACTAAGATAACAGCTCCAGGGTAGTGAGGAGTACCTGTGGCCATCTACATATCAAAGCACAGGCAAGAGAGCATAAAATCTTGGAGGAATAAAGGTCCCAGTGGGGTGTCCCCCCAAAAATTCAAACCTTGGAAGTGCTGTAAATTAGTCTGTGCCTGAGGAAATGAATAAACAATGGAAAAAAAGAAAGACCATATAAAATTGTTTTAGTCCCATGGAAGATCAAAACACATACTCAGATGATGACAAAATCAAAGCTTCTATATACAAAACTTCCAAGAGAAATAGAAAGTGGGCTCAGGGTATGGATGAGCTAAAAAAAGACTTTGCAAAGAAATTAAGGGAGGTGGAAAAAATTGGGAGGAGAAAACCAAATCAGCAGCTTGGTCAAAGAAATAGAAAAAAATACTCAAGAAAATAATATGTTGAAAAACAGTTTGGGTCAAATGGAAAAAAGCAAAACAAAAGGCTAATGAGGAGAAGAATGCCTTAAAAAGTAGAATTGGCCAACTGGAAAAGGAAATTAAAAAAGCTCTCTGAAGTACATAATTCCTTTAAATGCAGAATGGAAATAAAGGAAGCTGATAACTTTGTGAGAAATCAGGAAGAAATAAAACTCTTCCCAAAAAAGCCAAAAATTAGAAGAAAATATGAAATGAAATATCTCATTGGAAAAGCAATCAACATCAAAAACAGATCCAAACAAAATAATTTTAAAATTACTGGGCTACCTGAAAGTCATGATCAGAAAAGAGCCTAGACTTCATTTTTCAAGAAATAATACAGCAAAATTGTCCTGAGATCCTAGAAGCAGAGGGTAAAATAGCAATTGAGGGAATTCACCAGTCACTACCTGAAAGAGATCCCAAAAGGAAAACTTCCAGAAATGTTATAGCCAAATTCCAAAACTCCCAAGTCAAAGATAAAATACTAAATGCTGCCAGAAACAAACAATTCAAGTGCTATGGCTCTATATACAGAATTACGCATGATCAGGCAGAATCTAAATTAAAATCTCATAGGCATTGAAATATGATTTAACAGAAGGCAAAAGATCTTGGTTTACAACCAGGAATCAACTATCCAGCAACACTGAATATCCTCTATCAAGGGAAAAGATGGACTTTCAGTGAAACAGGGAACTTTCAAACTTTCCTATTGAAATAACCAGATTTGAATAGAAAGTTTGATCTTCAAGTACAGGACTTTGGTGAACCATAGAGGGTGTGAATGAGAATGATTAACTATGAGGAACTTAATGATATTGAATTGTTTGTATTCCTGTATGGGAAAAAGATACTGATAACTCATATAAATTTTATCATTTATAAGAACTGTTAGAAGGAGCATATATAGACAGGAGACAGGAAGGAGGAGAATATAATGGTATAATAGAATAAAAAGATGGAATTAGTGGGTGATAAATTGATGTACTGGGCAGAAGACAAAGGAGAGGAATAAGGAGCTAAGATATTTCACATAAGAGTCAAGAAAAAGCTTTTTTAAGGGAGTGGAATGGGGGAAGGCAAGAGGGAATGAGTGAGTCTTCATTCTCATCAGAAATGGCTAAGAGAGGAAATAACATGCACACTTAATAGGGTATAGAATTCTATCTTACCCTAGAGAAAAATGAGAAGAAAGGGATGGGATAAGGGGAAAGGAAAGGGGGAATAGGTGATAGAGGAGAGGGAAGATTGAGAGAGAGGGTACTCAAATACAACATAGTTTTGGTCAGGGCCAGGATGAAAGGAGAAAGAGAGAATCAAATAACTGAGAGTGGGGAGGAATAGAGTGGAGGGAAATAGTGCTAGTAATAGCAACTGTGTGGAAAATATTGAAGAAACTTCTTTGGGGAACTTATGATAAAGAAGGCAACTCACCCCAGAGACAAAGCCATTAGAATCTGGACAGAGACTGAAGTACATTTTTTTCTCTCTCTCACTATTCTTTATATTTCTAATCATTTTGGGATAAGAAGAGGTTTTATGGTTATTCATAACAAAATTATTGTAGTAACATAAAATAAAGAAAACAAAAAAAAAGCCTATTCCACCCTCAAAGCATTGTACTCAGTGTTGCTGCATAGGTAAATCTTGGTAATCCTAGCTCCTTTGCCCTCTGGAATATCATATTCAAAGTCCTTCAGGTCTTTAATGTAGAAAATATTAAATCTTGTGTTGTGCTGAATATGGTTCCATGATACTTAAATTGTTTCTTTGTGGTCATTTGCAATATTTTCACTTTGACCTGGGAGTTCTGAAATTTGACTCTAATATTCTTCAGAGATTTGATTTTGATAGAAATTTCAGGAAATCTTTCAATTTCTATTTTTCTTTATGGTTCTAGATTATCAGGTGAGATATCCTTGATAAGTTCTTAAAAGATCATGTGTAGGCTCTTTTTTAACCATATCTTTTAGGAAGTCCAATAATTTTAAAATTATTCTCTATTTGATCAGTTTTCTAGGTCAGTTGTTTTTTCTAATAAGATGTTTTATATTATCTTCTATTTTTCATTCTTTTGGTTTTCTTTTGTTTCTTCATTCCTCATAAGAGTTATTAGCTTCCACTTGATCTATTTTAATTTTTAAGGAATTTTCTTTAGTGAGCTCTTGCATTTCATTTTCTATTTGTTAAATTCTACTTTTAAAGTTTTTCTTCAATTATTTTTTGTGCCTCTTTTTCCATTTCACTGATTATGATTCTTAAGACAATTATTTCCTTATTGTATTTTAACCTCTTTTTCCATTTTGCCTAGTCTGTTTTATAAGGTTTTTTTGATTTGTGTTTTATTTACCCAGGTTATGATTCTTTCTTTTTTGTGATTTACTCTCATTTCTCTTCTTATTTTTCTTCTACCTCTCTTACTTGATTTTTAAAATCCTTTTTTTGTACTCTGTCATGATCTGAAACCAATTCATATTTTTCTTTAATTTTCTGGATGTAGAAGTTTTGACTGTTTTCTTCTCCTGCATATACATTTTGATCTTTCTCGATTTCAAAATAACTTTTTGTAAGCTGGTTATTTTGGTTTTTGCTAGTTTTTCTATCCTATTTCTTGACTTTTAATTCTTTGCTAAAGTGGGGTTTTGCTTTCAGGGTGGAGGACCCATTGTCCCAAGCTTCTTTGCCACTATTTTCAGAGATACTTCAAGGGACCTGTAAATTTTCATTTCTTCCAAGATAATGTGATCTAAGGAGAAATGTTTAGTATGCTCCTCACATGTGCTCTAGACTGTAAGTGACTATGAGGACTCTCTTCTGTCCTGGATATCTGACAAAGTTCCCAGCTTCACCATGGTCATAAGTTCTGGAGTGCTACTATACCTCCTAGCTCTGGAACTGCGACTCAGGACTGTGGTCTAGATAGGAATATGGACAAGCAAAAGAGGCCTACTCCTAGTGCTAGCAAAGAGACCCCTATAATCTGTTTCTGATGTATTTTTCAAACCCCTCTTAATGTATGCAAGCTGAGAGTTCTGAAATCAACCACTGCTGCTGCTGATTCTAGTTTGTGATTTTCAAAGTAGGACTTGAATCCCTCAGTAAATCACTTAGGAGTTTCTTGGAAATGGAAGAGCTTGAAGTTAATCTGGCTTTATCTTGTTCCTGTTAAATTTATGAGAATCAGTCTTGAAACTTTCCATTCCAGGAATGGGAAACCTTTGTTCTGACAATGACTATTTGAACTTCTATAGCAACATTCAGGGCTGTATTTGATCAAGTATTTAATTGATTGATGCAAAAAAATCCCTAGATTTATTGAATTTGGAGTCCCACCTATGGTTGCCTTGGCATCACTAGAGCAATATGGACTGCAGACTGCAGATTCCCCACCTCTACTCTGTTAAGATCCTCCATCCTTAACTTTCTGCTCCTCTCATCTCTTATTTGAAGAGGATTTTTTCCCATTAATCTAGTCCCAATCAAAGATACTAAAAGGCTGCTAAGCATCTGACAGATCCTGAACTATGCAAAATTTTAATTTGATTATTAACTTATCTTCAATATTTAGGATTTTTTGTCAAAGGGTGATATGGATTATATAGGGTCAGGAAATAATGATAAATTATTATATAATGAGTTCAAAGTAATATGTGAAGTATTTTATGTTGAAATATCATAAAAATGATTAGTTGAAAAGAATATTTCCCTATTAATGCATCCATCAAACTATTTAGTCAGATATTTTTTTAATATGGTTTCAGGAGTCTGAAGGAATAGAATACCTATGGTTAAAAAGACTTGGGAAATTTGGGACCTCAATAGCAGGCTACAGTCACAAAATTGATGATAAGAAAATTTGATAAGATTAGGCAAGCAGTTAATTAGACAAAAGGAAAGAATTTGTGTATGGCTGTCATATTCCTAAGATGTGAAAAAATGCTAACAAAATGAGGAGAGCAAAAATTTTAGAGTTGCATACCTCCAAAAGCTGTTTGATATATCAGTTCTCCAGGGAAGCTAAAATAAAGAAACCAAAGTACAGAGGATCTTATTTCCTGCAAATATGGAGAGTAAGTATATTTTGCAGTCACATGCATTGGATATGCAGACTTTTTATTTTTTGCCATGGTTGGGTGACTGCTTTCTGATCTCAAATTGCAGATGTTGAACAAAAAAGAAGTTCAAGGATTATCTTTCTACTTGCAAGTTTATGAGGGAAAATGAAATTTTCCACTAAAAAAGCAAACATGTAATAAGAGATTCAGTGTATAAATACTATAAAATTGACCTTATAAATAGAACCTATTTTATAATCAGATATCAATCAGGGGAAAGAATATGATACAGAGGAAGAGGGGAATAAAAAGACAATCAAAAGGTTGAGCTGTTCTATATAAAAAAAAAACAGAGGAAGTTATGAGTCTCTCTCCAAAAAGGAGAAAGCTGAAGCTTCTGAGGAAGAAACAGCTACTGTTACACTAATTGCATGAATTCAAAGATGCTTTGTAGTGAAAGATATACTAAAAATCAGAGATAAAGTGATGAATAATGTAATCATGGTTACGGAATACCATCTGAAGGATATAAGGACATCGATGTGTTTACTTATCAATAACATTTAAGAGATCTATTGTTCATCTGGTAATAAGAATGTGACAGAAATCATTCTAAGATGTGTAAAAATAGATGACTTCCATAGATTTGATATAGGAAAACCTAATGCTGAGAGATCATATAGAACACAATGTTAATAATTGGAAGCTTGTGAAAAAAACTAAAGCTTTTAGGGATATAGTATTTTCATTATTGGTGTAGAAGAAAAAGCAAAGACAGTAATGTATGATTAGAGAAGTGAACAGCTGGTTAAGAAAATGGAATCTGAGAATAAGATTTGGATTTCATGGTCATGGCTTAAAATTTTGGAATGATAAATGCATGATCTTAATAAAGTGCAACTCACAGAAGTTGCAAATATCTTTTCCAGTCTTAAAATATTTTGGTCTCTGAAGTCTTTGAGAAATACAGAGATCAGTTCTGGCCAAGATTGCAGAGAGAAGACAGATACAGTGCTAAAGTCTCCTGATCTTCCCTCATGTATAACATGAAACAAAGCTCATAACAGAAATATGATCTACAAAACCCAGAAAGAGAAATGAGGAGAAGAACATCTACCTCGAGCTTTGTCATCTGGGATCATGGGTGAGCCAGGCTCAGAGGGTGGACTATGCTGGGAACACAGGACGGGGAAGAGCCTGAGAGTGGGGCTAGCCTGATCAGACATGAGGTATGGGCAAACTAGGGAGCAGAGGCATTTGGTTGTGGCATTGATGGTCTGGAGCTTGCTAGCAGAACTGGAGGGTGAGTTTCAGTGTGGGAGAGTTTCAGCCATACCTTCACTTCTGCTGAAGCCTCTTCCTGGAACAAACTCAATGACAGTCCACTTTTGCCCCAGGATCAGATGTGAGCAGCAGACTTCCCTCAGATGAGAATAAGTAGAGCAATTACCTTGGCCTAGGGCAAAGCCCACCATTGGTCAAAGATAAAAGTATTCAGTAACTTCATCCACCCCCTCCAGGCAAAGGGAGAGGGCCTCAAATTAAGGTCACAGAAACTCCAGAGAAATCACCCAACAGTCTACTGGCCAGCCCACTTGGAGTTACTAGACCCAGTGAGTAAAGCCTCTAGGGATCTCAATACCAAGCCTTCTGGAACTAACCTCTCCCCAATACAAGGTCTTAGAGAAATAAAGAAAGGCCAGTGGAAAGGAGGGACCATGGGAAAAATTACTAGAAGGAAAACACCCTAACTCATAGAGACCTGGAAGCTCTGAGGAAAATATGATCTGGTCCTGAACAGAAAGACATTGTTGAAGAAATCAGGAAGAATTTTAAAAATCAATTTGGGACAAATTTGGGAGAGACAATTAACACCTTGCAACAAGAAAGCAAGTCCTTGGAAAGTAGAATTGGACAAATTCAAAAAGAAAATAATTCTCTCTCAATTGGTCAAATGGAAAACTCTTACAGAAATAAAATAAACCAATTGGAAAAGGAGTTGCAAAAGGTAAATTAAGAGAATTTTTCCTCGAAAAAAATGAACAGAGTCTGTGGAAACTAGTGACTACATGAGACAGCAAGATTCTTTTTAAAAAACCAAAAAATTTGAAAAATGAGGAAGAAAATGTAAAATTCTTCATCAGCAAAGCCACTGACCTCGAGAATAAATCAAGAAGGGACAACCTAAGAATTCTTCCTGAAAACACTGAAGGGAAAAAAGTTTGGACTTATTGTTACAGGATTTATTGATGGAAAACTGCTCTGATATCATGGAAACAGAGAGCAAAATAGTTATTGAAAGAGTACATCGGGGCGGCTAGGTGGCACAGTGGATAGATGACTGGCCCTGGAGTCAGGAGTGCCTAGGTTCAAATCTGGCTTCAGACACTTGATTACCTAGCTGTGTGGCCTTGGGTAAGCCACTTAACCCCATTTGCCTTGCAAAAACTAAATTTTAAAAAAAAGAAACAGTACATTAATTCCCTTTGGAAAGAGATCCTAAAATGAAAATTAAGGAATGTTGTGGCCAAATGCCAAGAACTATTAGATAAGAGAAAATCCTGTAAGCAGCCTGAAAGAAACAATTTAAGTATCAAGGAGCCATAGTAAGGATTACATGGTAGCTGGATGCATCAACATTAAGGGATCAAAGGGCCTAGAATGAGATATTCCAAAGAGCAAGGGGGGCTTTAAATGTAGCCAAGAATCCACTACCAAGAAAAGCTGAGGTTTCTCTTTTAGGGGAAAAGATGGTCATTTAATGAAATGGGAGACGTAAAACATTTCCTGATGAAAAGACCAGAGCTAAACAGCAAATCTGGACATCAAACAGGAAGCTCAATAGACTCATGAAAAGATTAAAAAAAAGGTAAAGAAAAACCTGCAATTCAATAATTTGAAACTGGCTATATCCCCACCTGGGAGAAATATTCTCATAACTCTTGAGAATTGTAACTCTAGGAGAAAATATACTTAGCCAGAAGTGATGGACACTCATGACATTTCTGTGACTCAGAAATTAGAATTTAAAAACAACACATCTTTAAAAAGGGGTCCAGTAAGGAGATGGGAGTATGGAGGAGAATGAATGGGGTAAATCTCATGACATGAAATGATGCAAAAGACCTATTGTAATAGAGGGGAATAAAAGAGGAGCTGAGAACCAAATGAATCTTAATCTCATCAGCCTTGCCTTAAAGTTAACACAAATATTCAGTTAAGAAATTTATCTTACATTTCAAGTATTAAAAGTGGAAAAGGGGAATGGGGGATGGGGAGGGGAGAAAAAGGGGAACTAACCGAAGAAAGGAAAGGAAGGGGTAAAGGAAAGGGTGATGGGAAAAGGAAAGGGGAAGGGGAAAGAAAGGAGAGGAGGGTTGATATAGAAAGGTAAACACACTTAAGTTGTCAGTATTCAGAAAGAAAATACTGGGGAATATGGATAAAGTGAATATAGGGGAAAAATATAAACAGAGGGAAGAGAGCATGGAGGACAATAAAGAGTTAATAATTATAACTTTTAATGTGAATGGGATGAACTCTCCAATAAAATTTAGGCAAATAGCACAGAGGATTAAAAATTGGAATCCTACAATATGCTGCTTATAAGAAATTCATATGAAGGAGAGAGATACATATAGAATAAAGGTAAAAGGTTACAGCAAAATATATTTTGCTTCAGCTAAAGAGAAAAAAGCAGGGTCTGTAATGCTTATCTCAAAAAAGCAGCTAGAAAAAATAGATAGCATTAAAAGAGATAAGGAAGGAAACTTGCTCCTTAAAGTTACCATACACAATAAAATAATTTCAATACTAAATATATATGCACCCAATGATATAGCATCCAAATTCTTAGTGGAAAATTTGAAAGAGCTACAGGAATACATAGACTCCAAAATGCTACTAGTGGGAAACCTCAATCTCCCACTATCAGATTTAGTTTAATTTAATCATAAAATAAATAAGAAGGAAGTTAAGGAGGCAAATAGATTGTTGGAAAACCTAGTTATGATAGACTTATGGAGGAAATTGAATGGAATTGACCATGTACTAGGACATAAAAACCTAATGATCAACTGTAGAAAGGCAAAAAACATGACTACATCTTTCTCAGATCATAATGCAATAAAAATCATATGCAATATTGGATCAGGGAGATATAGACCCAAAACCAATTGGAAACCAAATAACCTCATTTTAAAGAATGAGTGGATCAAACCACAAATTATACAAAGAATTCTTTCATCCTAGATAATGCCAATAATGAAATTACATACCAAAGCCTATGGGATTAACTCAAAACAGCTGTCAGGGGATATATTATATCTTTAAATGTATACATGATTAAATTAAGAGAAAGAGGAAATCAGTGAACTAAATATGCAATTAAAAATTAGAGAAAGAACGAATTAAAATGCCCAATTAAATACCAAATACAAATTCTAAAAATTAAAGGAGAAATTAATAAAATCAAAAGCAACAAACCTATTGAACTAATAAATAAAACCAAGAGTGGGCTTAATAAAAAACAATAAAATTGATAAACCTCTGGTCAATTTGATTAAAAATAAGACAAAAACCAAATTGCTAGTATCATAAATGAAAAATGTGAACTCACCACCAATGAAAAGGAAATTAAAGTAATAATTCGAAATTATTTTGCCCAACTCTGTGCCAATAAATTTGACAATATAAGTGAAATGGATGAGTATTTACAAAAATATAAGTTGTCCAGATTGTGTGAAGAGGAAATTAAATACCTAAACATCTCTGTCTCAGAAAAAGAAATTCAAAAAGCTATTATTGAACTCCCTAAAAAAATCTCCAGGGCCATATGAATTCACAAGTGAATTCTATCAAACATTTAAGGAACTATTGGTTCCAATTCTATATAAACTCTTTGGCAACACAGGTTTAGATGGAACTCTGCCTAACACTCTCTATGACACCAATATGGTGCTGAGACCTAAACCAGAAAGAGTTAAAACAGAGAAATAATATTATAGACCTATCTCCCTGATGAACATAGATGAAAAACGTTTGAAAAAATCTTATGAAAACCATTACAACATGTTATCACTAGGATAATACACTATGACCAGTTAGGACTTATGCCAGGAATGCAGCGTTTGTTCAATATAAAGAAAACAGTATAATTAATTATATGAAGAACAAAATTATCAGAAATCATATGATTATACCAATAGATGCTGAAAAATTTTTGTCAAAATACATCACTCATTCCTACTAAAAACACTAGAGAGTGTAGGAATAAATGGTTTAGAATAATATGCAGTATCTATCTGAAACTATCAATAAGCATAATAATCAACAGGGATAGGCTAGAGGCATTCCAACTAAGACCAGGGGTGAAACAAGGATGCCCATTATCACCATTACTATTCAGTGTTGTATTAGAAATATTAGCTTCAGCAATAAGAGAAGAAAAAGAAATTGAAGGAATTAAAATTGGGAAGGAAGAAACAAAACTCTCACTCTTGGCAGATGTCATTATGGTATACATAGAGATTCCCAAAAAATCATCTAAAAAACTACTAGAAATAATTAGCAATTATTGCAAAGTTGCCGGATATACATTAAACCCTCATGAATCCTCAAACTTTCTATAAATGACTAGCAAGATACAGCAGAAAGAGCTAGAAAGAGGAATCCCATTCAAAGTAACCTCAGGCAATATCAAATACCTGGGAATCTATCTGCCAATGCAGACTCAAAAAATTTTGAAAACAATTACAAAACACTTCTCATATAAATAAAATCAGATTTAAATAACTGGACAAACATCAACTGCTCACGGATAGGCCAAGCTAATATAATAAAAATGAGAATTCTACCAAAACTAAACTATTTCTATAGTTACCTACCAATCAAAATTCAAAAAAATTACTTCAATGAGTTACAAAATGTTGTAAGTAAATTCATATGTAGAAAATAAAAAGTCAAGAATTTCCAGGGATTCAATGAAAAAAAGTTCAAAAGAAGCTAGCTTAAGCTTACCAGATCTAAAATTATATTATAAAGCATCAGTCATCAAAACTGTCTGGTATTGGCTAAGAAATAGATGGGTGTGTGTGTCAGTAGAATACACTAATGCAATTACAGGAAATTATAGTTTTCTGTTGTTTGTTAAACCCAAAGAGTCCAGCTATTGGCTTAAAAACTCTCTCTTGGATAAAAACTGTTGGGAAAATTGGACGTTAGTATGGAAGAAACTTATATTAGACCAACACCCCACACCCTATATTTAGATAAGATCAAAATGGATGCATAATTTAGACATAAGAAACAATATTATAATCAAACTAGATGAACAAGTAGTTTACCTGTCAGACTTAGGGAAAGGAAAGCAGTTTATGACCAATGAAGAGATGGATAACATCATTAAAAACAAACTCAATAATTTTGATTACATTAAATTAAAAAGTTTTTGCACAGATAAAGTGTAACCAAAATCATAATAAATTTAATAAATTGTGAACTAATTTTTGCAAATAGTATCTATGACAAAGGACTCATTTCTAAAATGTACAGAGAACTGAGTCAAAAAAAAATTCATTCTCCAATTGACAAATGGTCAAGGGATATGCAAAGGGAAATTACAGATGAGGAAATCAAAGCAATCCAGAATCCTGTGAAAAATTGCTCTAAATCATTATTTATTAGAGAAATGCAAGTTAAAGCATCTCTGAGGTATCACATTACACCTCTCAGACAGGCCAATATGGCCAGAAAGAACAATGATCAATGTTGGAAAAGGATATGGGAAATCTGGGTCACTAATACACTGCTGGTGGTACCTGTGAACTCATCCAAACTTTCTGGAGAACAACTGTAATTTCACCCAAAGGGCAACAAAAATATGTATACTCTTTGATGCAGCAATACCACTACTGGGTATATACCCTGAAGAGATGAAGAAAAAGGGCAAAAACATCACTTGTACAAAAATATTCATAGCATCCCTTTTTGTGTTGGCAAAGAATCAGGAATTTTTATGTCCTTCAGTTGGAGAATGGCATAACAAACTGTGGTATATGTATGCTATGGAACACTATTGTTCTATTATAAACCAGGAGGGTTGCAAATTCAGGTAAGCCTGGAAGGATTTACAGGAACTGATGATGAGCAAGATGAGCAGAACCAGAACAATACTGTACAACTTAACAGCAACATGGGGGTGATGGCCAACCTCAATGGACTTGCTCATTCCATCAGTGCAACAATTGGGCACAATTTTGGGGGTACCTGCAATGGAGAATACCATCTGTATCCAGAGAAAGAATTGTGGAGTGTGAACAAAGACTATTACCTTTAATTTAGAATAAAAAATTCCATTATCTTATTGTGTAATTTTGCTATCTCTTATACAATATTTTTTTACCTTAAGGATATGATTTCTCTCTCTTCACACTCAACTTGGATCAATGTTTTCCATGGAAACAATGTAAGGATTAACAGACTGCCTTCTAGGTGATGTGAGGGTTAAGGGAAGCAAGATTAGGGGAACTATTGTAAAACTAAAAATAAATAAAATCTTTCTAAAGAAAAAAATATTACTTGGACAGTGGCACCTGCATACCTATTGCTAATTTCTTCCAGAAGATGAAACCATCAAGGAAGGAATGAAATTTTGCAATAAAAAATATTGCAATTAGAAATGATTAGTGAAAGTTTCTTAGAACCTTCACATTTTACTGGCTTAATATTAGTTAAATTAAGAAATTATTTTGTAATTCAGAACTTTAAAACTCAACTTTGACCTAAAGATCAAAGTAAAGAAATAGGCTAGGAAAATGATATCATTAAACACTACTATGGTGGCAGAGAAGACCACGAAGAAAACTTGGTAGAAGATAATAATGTAGAAACAGCTAAAATCAAAACCTCAAAGAAAACTTCTAATTAGACAAAATCCTTTGAAGAATACATGGAAGAATTAAAGAAAGAAATGAGTCATAAAGCTAAAGTAAAGAAAGGAAAAGAGAAATGAGGAATATTATTTTATGAGAATTAATAGTTTGATGAAAGATGCAAAAATTCAATAAATAACTACTGAAAAAGCAGAATTGCTCAAATGGAAAAAGAGGTTAAAAAACCTATTCAAAAATAATTCTGTCAAAATTAGTATTAGGAATATGGAGGGTAATAATTCCACAATATATCAAGAAACAATAAGATAAGGGACAGACACTCAGAATTTTCTATGACTTTGATAGAATGATCTATAAAACACTACCTTCTTAAAAAGGGGGACAAGAAAGAGACAGGAGGAGGGAGGGGATTGAATGGGGGTAAATCTCATTACACTAAGAGGTAAAAAAATATGGTAATAGAGGGGAAGAAGGGAGCAGATGAAAAATACCTGAATCTTCTTCTCATCAGACTTGGCTTAAAATCAACCTACACATACTCAGTTAACTTATAAAACATCTAACCTTTCAAATATTAAAAGGGGAAAAGGGGAGGGGGGACTGAGAAAGGGAAGGGGAATGGGGGAAAAGGGGAAAGAACAAAAGGAAGGGAAGGAAAAAGGGAAAAGGGGTAAGGGGAAAGAAAGGGGAGGGTGTGATATAGGAGGGCAAACACATTGAAGGAGGTGGTATTCAGAAACAAAAGACTGGGGAATATGGATAACGGGGGGAAAGGTGGAAAATGCAAACAGAGGGAAGATAGCAGGGAGGGCAATAAAGAATTAGTAACCATAACCTTGAATGTGAATGGGATGAACTCTCCCTTAAAATGTAAGCAAATAGAAGAGTGGATTAAAACCCAGAATCTTACAATATGCTGCTTGCAAGAAATTCATTTGAAGCAGAGAGATATATATATAGAGTAAAGGTAAAGGTTGGAGCAAAATATATTTTGTTTCAACTGAAGTAAAAAATCAGGGGTAGCAATCCTTATCTCAGACAAAGCAGCAGCAAAAATAGATAGCATTAAAAGAGATAAGGAAGGAAACTTTGTCCTCCTAAAAGGTACCATAGACAATAAAGTCATTTCAATACTGAATACATAGGCACTTAATGGGACAGCACCCATATATTTAGAGGAGAAGCTCAAAGAACTACAGGAAGACATAGACAGGAAAACTATAGTTTTGGGAGACCTCAACCTCCTGCTATCAGATTTGGATAAATTGAATCATAAAATAAACAAGAAAGATGTAAAGGAGGTAAATAGATTGCTAGAAAAATTAGATATGGTAGACTTATGGGGGAAAGTGAAAGGGGATAGAAAGGAATATACCTTTTTCTGTGCAGTACATGGAACTTATACAAAAATTGACTATGTCCCAGGACATAAAAACCTAATGATCAACTGCAGAAAGGCAGAAATAGTGAATACAGCTTTCTCAGATCACAATGCAATAAAAGTTGTATTCAATACTGGGCCAAGGAGATATAGACCCAGAACAAATTGGAAACTGAATAACCTCATTTTAAAAAATGAGTGGACCAAAAAGCAAATTATAGAAAGAATTAACCATTTTATCCTAGATAGAGATAATAATGAAACAACATACTAAAACCTCTGGGATTCATTCAAAGTGACTCTCAGGGGATATATTATAGCTCTAAATGCTTAAATGAATAAATTGGAGAAAGAGGAAATCAATGAACTAAACATGCAACTAAAAAAATTAGACAAAGAACAAATCAAAAATGACCAATTAAATACCAAATTAGAAATTCTAAAAATTAAAGGAGAAATGAATAAAATCAAAAGCAAAAAACTATTGAATTAATAAATAAAACCAAAAGTTGGTATTATGACAAAACAAATAAAATTGATAAACCTCTGGTCAATTTGATTTAAAAAAAAACAAAGAAAACCAAATTGCTAGTACCATAAATGAAAAAGGTGAACTCACCACCAATGAGGAGGAAATTAAAATAATAATTTGAAATTATGTTGCCCAACTCTATGCCAATACATATGATAATCTAAGTGAAATGAATTAATATTTACAAAAATATAAATTGCCCAGGTTAAAAGAAGAAGAGATTAAATACCTAAACAACCCTATCTCAGAAAAAGAAATTCAAAAAGCCATCATTGAACTCCCTAAAAAAAAATCTCCTGGACATGATGGTTTCACAAGTGAATTTTACCAAACATTTAAGCAACAATTTGTTCCAATTCTATATAAACTCTTTGGAAAAATAGAGAAAGATGAACTCTGCCTAACTCTTTCTATGATACCAATGTGGTGCTGTTACCTAAACCAGGAAGAGTTAAAACAGAGAAAGAAAATTATAGATCTATTTCCCTGATTATTATAGATGCAAAAATCTTATAGAAAGTCTTAGCAAAATGATTACAACAAGTCATCACTAGGATAATACATTATGATCAAGTAGGATTTACTCCAGGATTGAAGGGCTGCTTCAACATTAGGAAAACTGTTAGTATACTCAATTATATCAACAAAAAAATCTATCAGAAATCATATGATCATATCAATAGATGCTGAAAAAGCATAAATTGACTGTTCCTTAAAATAATTAGCAGTATGTATCTGAAACCATCAACAAGCATTATATTCAATGGGGAGAGGCTAGAGGCATTCCCAATAAGATCAGGGGTGAAACAAGTGTGCCAATTATCACCACTACTATTCAATATTGTTAGCAATGTTAGCATCAGCAATTAGTGAAGAAAAAGAAATTGAAGGAATTAGAATTGGGAAGGAAGAGACAAAACTCTCACTCTTTGCAGATGACATGATGGTCTACCTAGAGAATGCCAAGAAATCATCCAAAAAAACTACTGGAAACAATTAGCAATTTCAGCAAAGTTGCAGGTTATAAAATAAACCTTGATAAATCCTCATCTTTTCTATATATGTCTAGCAAGATAAAGCTGGAAGAGCTAGAAAGAGAAATCTCATTCAAATAACCTCAGACAATATAAAATACTTGGGAATCTGTTTGCCAAGATAGAGTCAGAATCTTTTTGAAAACAATTACAAAACACTTCTCACACAAATTAAATCAGATTTAAATAACTGGGCAAATGTCAACTGCTCATGGATAGGTAGAGCTAATATAATAAAAATGACAATCTACCAAAACTAAACTATCTGTTTAGTGCCCTACCAATCAAAATTCCAAAATAATTACTTTAATGATTTAGAAAATTGTAAGTAAATTCATATGGAGAAATAAAAAGTCAAGAACTGCCAGGAGCTTAATGAAAAAAAGTGCAAAAGAAGGTGGCTTAGCCCTACCTGATGTAAAATTATATTATAAAGCATCAGTCATCAACACTGTTTGGTATTGGTTAAGAAATAGAGTGGTGGACCAGTGTAAAAGCAAGAGATGATTATATTAATCTGCTGTTTGATAAAGAGAAAGACTCCATCTATTGGGATAAAAACACCCTCTGATAAAAATTGCTGGGATAATTGGAAGTTAGTATGGAAGAAACTTAGACTAGACCATCACCTCATATTCTTTACCAAGATAAGATCCATATGGTTACAGGACATAGATATAAAAAACAATACTATAATCTCATTAGAAGATCAAGGACTAGTTTATCTGTCAGATCTGTGGAAAGGGGAGCAGTTTATGACTAAGGAAGAGTTGGAGAACATCACCCAAAATGATGATTTTTGACTACATTAAATTAAAAAGCTTTTGCACAGATAAAACCACTGTAACCAAGATCAAAAGAAATGTAGTAAATTGGGAAACAATCTTTACAACTAATGATTCTGTCAAAAGACTCATTTCTAAAATATATACAGAGAAATGAATCATATTTTTAAAATAAAAAGCCATACCCCAATTGACAAATGGTCAAAGGATATGCAAAGGCAATTTACAGATGAGGAGATCAAAGCAATTCATAGTCATATGAAAAAAATGCTCTCAATCATTATTAGAGAAATGCAAATTAAAGCTTCTCTGAGGTACCACCTCACACCTCTCAGATTGGCCAATATGACCAGGAAGCATAATGATCATTGTTGGAAGGGTTATGGGAAATCTGGGACAGTACTACATTGTTGTTGGAGCTGTGAACTCAATCAACCCTTCTGGAGAGCTATTTGGAACTATGCCCAAAGGGCAACAAAAATGTGCATACCCTTTGACCCAGCAATACCACTACTGGGTCTATATCATCAAGAGATGAAGAAAAAGGGTAAAAACATTACTTGTACAAAAATATTTATAGCAGCCCTGTTTGTGGTGGCAAAGAATTGGAAATCATGTAAATGTTCTTCAATTGGGGAATGGCTTAGCAAACTGTGGTATATGTATATCATGGAATACTATTGTTCTATTAGAAACCAGGAGAGACAGGATTTCAGGGAAGCCTGGAGGGATTTGCATGAACTGATATTGAGTGAGATGAGCAGAACCAGAAAAATACTGTATAAACTAACAGCAACATGGGAGTGATGATCAACCTTGAAGAACTTGCTCATTCCATCAGCGCAATAAATGGGGCAATTTTTGGCTGTCTGCAAAGGAGAGTGCCATCTGTATCCAGTTAAAGAGCTGTGCAGTTTGAACAAAGTTCAAGGACTATTCCCTTTAATTTAGAAAAAACAGATATCTTATTGTCTGATCTTGTTACCTCTTAGAATTCCTGTCTCTTCTCTAAGGATATAATTTCTCTCTCATCACACCCAATTTGGATCAAGGTACAACATGGAAACAAAGTAAAGAGTGACAGATTGCTTTCCGTGGGGGGTGGGGTGGGGAGAGGGAAGTGAGATCAGGATGGAAATTGTAAAACTCAAATAATATCTTTAATAAAATTAATAAAAAATAAAATTAAAATAATTAAAAAGTTAAAAAAAGAAACAATTATATAAAGTAAAGAGAGTGGGGAAGAAACTGTGACTGCACTTATTGGGAAAAACAATGGATTGGAAAATAGTTCAAAAAGTGATAATTTTAAAAATTTAAAAATGATTAGATTCCCAGAAAACCTCAATCAAATAAAGAACCTGAATATTATACTTTACAAAATTATCAAAAAGACATGATAGACTAAAGACAGGGACTTCTTAGAATTCTCCTAAATTTCCCTCTAAAAACTTTTAAAATAGTCCCTCCAAATGAATTCTGAAATGAAAGAACCTTGGGTCAACTGGATTGGCAGTAGTGGTTTCTGGAGCTCTATGTCCACAGACAGGAAAGAATGTTGGACAATTGATTAAAAGGAGACCCTTTGCAGGGTTTCTGGAATTAGGACTTCGTTGTATCACTCATATGTGATTCCAGGTCACAAGATGAGAAAGAGTACTAATACACTAAATTATGTAGACATAGGGGAGTTTAGATGTTAGTCATAGTTTCCGAGAAGCAAAGAGTGAGTGTGGTTGCTCACAGACCACAACAAAGTTCGGAAGAACAGTGATCACACCTGCTTAAAGCATACAATCTTGGAAGATCTGAAAACTTACAAAATCCCAACCCCCAGATCTAGCTCTGAAAACAATAGCATGAGCAACCTGAAGCTTAGGGCAATGCCACCTATACCCTAGGAGTAGAGTTTACTTTTAACATAAGTTCAAAGTTAAGTAAAATGAGCATATTTAAAAAGATATTGACCATACGAAGTTACTTTGGTAACAAGGAAGATTAAAAAGAAAAAAGAAAAAAGAAAAGACAACAAAATCAAAACAGTTTGTATCCAAAGTCTGAAAGACCTGAAAGATATAGCAAAAATTTCTGAAAAAAAAAATCAGGAAAACATTTTAACAACCATATAAGAGACAAAGAAGGAAAAATTGAGAAATAAAATGAAATTGATGCAAGTGAATCATGAAAAAAAATCAACAGCTTTAGAAAATGAGGCCACACAAATAGAACAAATTGTAAGAGAAGCTTGAAAATTCTAAGAAAAGGAAATACTCCTTAAAAAGCAGAATTAGTCAAATGAAAAAAATGCAGAAATTGAAAGAAAGAAATAACCTGTAGACTTGGGAAGATGTGAAAAGAGGTATATACACTTTCTGAAGAAAATAATCCCATAATAATTATATTGGATAACCATATGTTAATAACTTCATGAGACCTCAAGAAGCAATAAAACAAAATTAAAAAAAATAAAAAGTAGAGAAAATGTGAAATGTCTCTGGGGGGAAAACCAACTTACCTGGAAAAATATACCAAGGAGACAGAATTGAAGCACTATTGTACTTCCTGAAAGACATGATTAAAAAAAGATTCTAGCCATTATTTCAAGAAATCATGAAAGAAAATTGCCCTGATATTATAAAATCAGAGAAGATAGAACAAAAGAATAAATTGATCATCTTCTAGAAGAGATCCCAAATTGAAAGTTCATGGGAAAATTATAATCATATTCCAGATCAAGAAGAAAACATCAAAAGCAGCCAGAAAGAAATAATTCAAATATTGTGGAGCCACAGTCAGAAAGATTTATCAATGTATATATTAAAGAAATGGAACACTAGGAATATGACATTCTGAAGGACAAAGGAGATATGATTATAGACAGGAATCACCTACTTAACAAAACAGAGTATATTTCAGAGGAAAAGATTGAACAGTCAATAAAACAGAGGGCTTTCAAGCATTCCTGATGAAAAGGCCATAAGTGAATAGAAATATTTACTTTGAAATACAAGACAAGAGAAGCATAAAAATCAAAAAGGAAGGAGTAATAATAAGGGATTTTTCACATTCCTGCAAAAGAAGATGATACTTGTAATTCCTAAAATCTTTATCATTATTATGACAGGAGGATATGTGTGTGAGTTGACTATGCTAGGATGATATTTAAAAAAATAAAATGAAGGAGTGAGAAAGAAGGATGACTATGATGATATCTGTGAAATAAAAGAAAATTAAATTAAAAAAAGAGAAAAGCACTGAGAGAAGGAAGAAAGGAGAAATAGAATGGGGCACATTTTCTCATATAAAGGAGGCATACATAGAAGAACTTTTATACTGTTGAGAGAAATGGGGATGGTAGTAAGCAGTGCTTGAAAATTTTCCTCTCATCAGAATTGGTGCATTGAAGAATTCAATATCCACACTAATGCCCACTCAAATGGGTATTAACAGGAGAAAGGGATAAGGAATATGGGGTTAGGGATAAGCAACCACAGAAAATAGAGAGAGACAGTGGCCATAAACAAAGTAGACTATTTGAAGAGGAACAAAATGAAAAGATAAACAAAAGAAATAAAAGAAAATAGGATGGAGAATGATACATAGTAATCAATATTGTGAATCTCAAAAGCAGGAGTTCACCCATAAAACAACCAGAGAGTAGAGTAGCTTGGAAATCAATATTCAGCAATAAGTTGTTTATAAGAGACACACAGGGTTAAAATAAAGAACTAGATTCAAAGTAAAGTAAAAGTAGAATTTAATTAAAAGAAATAATTGACAAACTACATTTTTCTGTAAGATACCATACGCAATGAAGTAATAAGTTTAAAAAGTCCTTCAATTTTTTTCTAATAAAGTTTTCATTTTTTAATTATATAGAGAATTGAGTCAAATTTATAGAAATAAAAACAATTAATAAATGGTATAAGGATATAAACAGGCAGTTTTAGGAGAAGAAATCTAATCTATAGTTATATAAAATGCTTTAAATTACTATTGATTAGAGAATGCTAAATTAAAACAACTCTGAGGTGCCATTTCACACAAATCAGAAATGACAAATGCTAGAGATGAGTTGAAATAGTTAGATTAATGAACTTTTGCTTTAATAGTGAACTGGAATCATTCTGGAAAACAAATTAGAATTATGCTCAAACAACTATAACCTTTGACCTAACAATATAACTCATAAGCCTGTACCCCAAAGAGATCAAAGAACAGGAAAAGAAATAATATGTACAAAAATATTTGTAATAGAATCTTTTTTATAGAAGCAAAGAAATGGAAACCAAGTAGAGGCTAGCCAACTGGGTGAGTAGCTGAGCATATTTTGGCATATGATTGTATTGAAGTACTATTATGCTGTAATATATGATGTGGAGAATTTTCAGAAAAACATGACAAGATCTATAAGAAAAGATGCAAAGTGAAATGAGAACCAGAAGATTATTGTATTTTGCAATGATGTAATGATGATCAACTCTATCCACTACCCACCTAGCTGCCCATGTTGATCAACTCAGAAAAACTTGAACAATACAACGATCGAAGACAATTCTAAAATATTCATGATGAATAATATTCATAATTAACTTTGTATGCAAATTGAAGCCTTATTTTTCTCCCTTTATTCCACTCTTCCTTTTTTGGCAACATGATTAATATGAAACTTTGATTTGCATGATTTCACATATATACTTGTCTTCTCACTCTTTGTGGTAAGGGGCAGTAGGGAGGGAGAGAATGTGAAAATTTAAAAAGAAAAGAATGTTTAAAATATTGAAAAAGATAAAAGTGTTAGACAATATGGCATCTGTAGCCCCTTCCAATTCTTTTTTTATTGTTTTTTGAATTTTACAATTTTCCCCAATCTCTCTTCCCTCCCCCCACCCCCACAGAAGGCAGTCTGATAGGCTTTACATTATTTCCATGCTATACACTGATCAAAATTGAATGTGTTGAGAGAGAAATCATATTCTTAAGGAAAAAAATCTATAAGAGATAGCATAATACATAATAGCAATTACATAATAAGATACTTTTTTAAAAGAAATTAAATTAAAAGAAATAGTTTTTGGTCTTTGTTTAAACTCCATAATTCTTTCTTTGGGTATAGTTGGTATTCTCCATTGCAGATCCCTAAAAGTGTCCATGATTGTTGCACTGATTAAATGAGCAAGTTCATTAAGGTAGATTATCACCCCCATGTTGCTGTAGGGTGTACAATGTTTTTCTGGTTCTGTTCATGTTGCTTAGCATCACTTCATGCAATCCTCCCAGGCTTCTCTAAATTCTCATCCCTCCTGGTTTCTAAGACAACAATGGTATTCCACGACATACATAAATATACCATGTTTGTTAAGCCATTCCCCAATTGAAAGACATTTTTTAATTTCCAATTCTTTGCCACCACAAACAGGGCTGCTATGAATATTTTGGACAAGTAATGTTTTTACCCTCTTTCATGATCTCTTCAAGGTATAGACACTGTAGTGGTATTATTGGATCAAAAGGTATGCACATTTTTATTGCCCTTTGGGCATAATTCCAAATTGCTCTCCAGAAAGGTTGGATGAGTTCACAGCTCCACCAACAATGCACTAGTGTCCCAAAGTTCCCACATCCCATCCAACATTGATCATTGCCCTTTCTGGTCATATTGACCTGTCTGAGAGATGTGAGGTGGTATCTCAGAGATGCTTTAATTTGCATTTCTCAAATCAGTAATTATTTAGAGCAATTTTTCATATGAGTATGCATTGTTTTGATTTCCTCATCTGTAAATTATCTCTGCATATCCTTTGACCATTTATCAATTGGGGAAATGGCTTGGATTTTTTTTAAAATTTGAATCAGTTCTCTGTATCTTTTAGAAATGTGTCCTTTGTCAGAAATACTAGTTGTAAAAAATTGTTTCCCAGTTTACTACATTTGTTTTGGTCTTGGTTATTGTGGTTTTTTTCTGTGCAAAAGCTTTTTTTAAATTTCATGTAATTGAAATTATCTAGTTTGTTTTTAATTCCTCCAGTTGCTTTTTCTTCTCTTATTGATGAAGCTAACATTTCTAACACCATATTGAATAGTAGTGGTGATAAAGGGCAGCCTTGTTTCAACTATGATCTTATTGCAAATGTCCCTTGCTTATCACAGTTGCATATAATGATTGCTAATGGTTTCAGATAGATATTACTTATCATTCTAAGAAACAGTCAATTTATTTCAGTGCTCTCCAATGTTTTTAGTAGGAATGGCTGCTGTATTTTGTCAAAGGACTTTTCAGCATCTAATGATATAATCATATGATTTCTGATAGGTTTTTATTGCTATAGTTAATTAAGCTAACAGTTTTCCTAGTATTAAACCAACTGAACCTACCCTGCATTCCTGGGATAAATCCTGCTTGGCCATAGTTTATTTTTCAAGTGCTAGCTTGCTGTAATCTCTTTGCTAAGATTTTATTTAAAATTTTTGCATCTATATTCATTAGGGAGATAGGTCTATAATTTTCTTTCTCTGTTTTGACTCTTCCTGGTTTAGGTATCAGCACAATATTGGTGTCATAGAAAAGAGTTAGGCACACTTCTGTCCTCACCTATTTTGCCAAAGAGTTTATATAGAATTGGAAACAATTGTTCCTTAACTGTTTGATAGAATTCACTTGTGAATCCATCTGGCCCTGGAAATTTTTTCTTAGGGAGTTCAATAATGGCTTGTTGGATTTCTTTTTCTGAGATAAACTTATTTCGATATCTAATTTCTTCTTCATTTAACCTGGGCAGCTTATGTTTTGTAAATACTTAGTTTAACAAATTTATTGGTATAGATTTGAATTTGATTTTAATTTTTAAAAAAATGCATACTTTTAGAGGAGGTCTAAAAGACTTCACCAGACTGCCCAAGGAATCCATGACGAAAGGCAAATTAAAAACTGATCTAGGATAAGGAAATAAAATGTTTATGAAAACTATTTTATTTTTTCAAAATTTAGGTATAAGCTGCCTCAAACATAATTAACAACACTGATATATTGTGCAGTGTGGACTTTGACTAAAGTCCTACTCACATGCTTCACTGTGGTATAAAGTTGAAACTGAATTTTCTGTAGGCATTGATTTTTTTCTATCCCTAAAATTCTCTTTCGAATTTAATTTTCTTACATAGATCACCGTCAGAGATAGAGAATCTTGGGAAAAGATGAATAGTTGCATGGCTAAAGCTGGATGGGCATGCAGCTGTCCAGAGCTGCCATTTATTCCCTGTCTATTTAATAGGGGCCAGTACATTGGATGCCAGCAGAATCTAAGCCCTGTCAGATCCTACCAGCTGGAAGCATTTCAAGAATGGTCCTGGCAACAAACTCTATATCTGTGATTTAAAGAACAGCCTGGCTAACTTCAGAGAGGTTCATTACCAGGTTACTCTAAGTATGATGTATTTTTATTTTCTGTTGCATCAAATCTTTATTGTAAAGTCATAGAAACACTCATGATCTATGGCAATGAAGAAAATAATTATAATTATTAATTAGTGGTTACTTGAATTATTGACATGTGATATTTGAATGCCCTTCTGAAATTTTGGTAGGGGTAAACAAAATAAATAAAAAACTAACATTGGACAAGATAGAAGGGAGAGAGATAGACAAGAACTTTTGTGATAAATACACAGTAGCAATGATTAAGACCTAGTAACTTGTTATTTTTTTTTATATTATAGCTGAATGGTAGTTTAGAATGTGGGGAAACCTAATGGTTGAATAGCTAATAGAATACAATATATCCCCTTCGACTTTCATTCCACTTCCCCTTCTTCCAATACAAACTCACACAGGCACACAAAACACACACACACACACACACACACACACACACACACAAGTCTCATTTGGGACTACAAGTTAGTGTCACAAGTACTGAAGTATTTCAACCTTCCAACACGTACCCATCTATTCCTGTTGTCGTCAGTACCATATATGATCACTTACTCAGTGGTACTCTATTCCCTTTTTCAAGCATCATACCCACCTATTTTTCCTGAATCACTGAGTGTAAATGCTAGGTTTATGTCCATAGCTTTCTTTTTCTTCAGTAAATGCATGCATACAGATTATGTTTCTCCCACAATCCCTTTAGCATCAGAATGTAGGGCACATGCTGACCCCTATTTAATAACCAAAAGACATAAACCACAGCTGTGGATAGTTGCTTGTCCCATCAGCCTCAGGCATACAGCTGTTGCTTCTTTTTTGGCACCCTCAACTTCTAGCAGTGATCTCTGTCAGAAATGAAATGTATAAATAGGGATGCAGAAAAAAATTCAGGCAAAAATGAATAACATTATCTTAAAGGTGAGATATATGGACTGAAATTACTTTATGGTAATGTGCAGGAATATTGAATGCACCTTGAAATTTCCCAAATGCTTAGGAGTCTCTTTCTTAGTCTATCATGATTATCATTAATCTACAAATTGGAATTATCCTAATTAGTGTATCTATATTTTTAAATCTATGCTCTATTGAAAATACAACCTCTATTTTATGGAATAGTAAATACATAAAAAGATTAAGTGACTTGCCTAGGTATACAAGACTACTTTATAGTAGAGTAGACATTAGAAGCCAAGTTCTTTCCAATAAATCTTATAAACTGTAATTTTGATAAATATGTTCAATTTATTAGCCTTCTCTGATCACTGCCAAGATCTTTTCTAATGCTTCAGTCATATTGTGGTTCTCTGAAATAATATCATGCAAAAGACACTCTATAGCCCTGAAAACCTGATAACCTTTAATGGTCATCTTCACTATAAACAAGAACTCTCTGATCAGCATCCCTGATGAATTCTGTGAATTCATTAGTCAACTACAAGAATTCACCACCTATGCATTCTTATTCTAAATCAATTTGCTTTAAAGAATGGGCATGGACCCATTCAAAAGGAAGCATGCTAGAGTCAAATACAAAGCCCACAATACTTCTGATAGTAGCCTGAACCAGATTTATATGCAACTGGAAAATGCTGATAATGATAATATATTATTTTTCAATTCTACATTTAGCAGAAGGGATTCCTATGTATGCTTTAAAGACCCTGGTTCTTTTTGAGTTTGACACACTGATATAGTGGAAAGGACACTAGATTTAGAACTGAGAAGTCCTGGGTTTAAATCTAGCTTTGGTTGCTTACTGACTTTATATACATGGGTAAGTTATTTTCCCTCTTTCTGTCTTAGTTTGCTCATCTGTAGATGGAGGAGATGGACTAGATGGATTCCAAGACAATTCCCAGTTTTAGATCTCTATGCCAGTTAACCTGAATTTATTTAATTGAAGACATATGATTTGAGGACAGCATTTCCAGCATATGTGTTATGAACTGTGAAAAGGTAGAGAGGAAGAAGACAGAATGCTGCATTCACTGACCAAGAGTAAATCAGTCAGTTTGACTGCAAAGCAGAGAAAAGGAAATGAATTAATGTGTTAAAAGCACAAGAACAGAAGCAGATTGTGAAGAACTTAAAATTGGAAGTATGAGAATTTTGTAATTCATCCTAAAGGCAATAAGGAGTCAGTGAAAATTGTTGAACAAGGTAGTGTTTTAGAAAGACCACAATCAGATTACTTTCCCACAGCCATTATCTTTGGAATGAAAATAGTCAATTTTCAGTTAATTTGAAAAATTCCTGACATTGTAATAGGGTTTTACAATCAGTCTGATAGTCACATATTTATAGAAACCTCAATAGTGCCTCTTAGGTTAGTATTGTTCTTCTCTCAGAATCTAAAAGCACTTTTCATTTTCTTGTTTGGATCATATTTGAAATTTGTTATCTACCTTTAAAATAAAAATATATATCAATATGTCAAAGTTTCCTAGAGAAACTGGGAATAATTGCCAAGATATTTTTCTGTAATTAATAGCAATCATGACCAAATTCATGTACATTTCTTTTTTGTAAATATTAGGGTTCCAAATTGCAAAAAAAAAGTATATAGCATATTTTTGATAAAGACTTCATTATTCTAATATTTAGAGAATTTTGTCAACTTTATAGGAATCAGAGCCATCCTCATTTAAAATATGAACAGGCATTTTTCAAATGAGCTAGTCGAAGCTATCTATACTTATATCAAAAAAGATTCTAAATCACCATTTATTAGAGAAATGCAGAAATACAGGAAGAAGGAAAATAATTTGAATTAAAAAATATTTTAAAGCTAATGTTAAAATATCTTTTAACCCATAATTGGGAATAAAAATGTTAAAGTAAAAAATAAATATTTTATTATAAAAATTACAGTTTGCATTAATTTGTCCTTTATTCTAGAGAAGTGAATTTTAATTAAAGAAAGAAATTGTGTGCAAATAAGTCAGAAATGAAGAGTTAACTCCAAAGTTGAAAAGTTATGACATATCTTTAACTTTAGTTGGATTTAAAATATTTTCCATTAGTTTTGGGAAGAGATGAGACCTTCCTCCTCCCCCTCCCCTTCAAACCCTAACCTGAAAAAAAGAGCAGATGCTAGGTAGGCCCTCTGAAATACTACTTATTTAAACCCTGATTTATGTACTAGTAGAGAGCAAAGGAAATAATTTTCATAGTGTTTGAGTATATTTTCCTCTTCTTTTAAGAAAGAAGTTAATGTTCTTTCATTCTTAATAAAGAGTAAGGGTTAAACTTTGATCCTGGAGGTCTTAAATACCAGGTGGTTTAAAAAAATGGGATGGAGGGACATCCGTTCAGTGACAAACCCAATAGCCATCTGCCAGCCACAGGAAGAGTTTCTAAAAGAGCGGGCTCTAATCTTGGAAAGTTTACTATGAATAGCACCTGCATTCTCTAACTACTCATTGAGAAAGGTCAATTTCACAGTGTATGTGTGAAAGTAAGTCTTGATTTATGCTAATAGGAAAGAAAAAGTACAACGAATAATGCATATTTACTTTGAAAAGCATACTGGAATGCTTTGACTCTTTCTCCCTTTTCCCCCTTCCCTCTTTCCTCTTTCTCTCTTTCCTTTCTCTTCCCTCCCACCCCTATCTCTGCTTTTCTCTCTCTCCCTCCCTTTCTCCCCTCTTTCCTCTCACTCTTTCTGTCTCAGTCTCTGTATCTTGTTTTCTCTGTCTTTCTCCATCCTCATCTTTAGAGCTGAAACAAAGCATTCAACATAATAATCTTAACAATTCAAATTAGCTGTCATGTGACTTAACCATGTAATGGAGACTAGTAACTACAATAAATGGAAACATTGTGGACCACTCCAAAGCTTAAAGCAAGAAAAGTCCACATGTGGCATAAATGTTTGAGTCCAAAAGCGAAGACAGATAGAAAAGAATAAAGTTATTCTTGTACCAGTAAGTGGGACTAGAGCAACAGCCCATGAAATGTTGTCCTGGAAACTCCATCCTAGGTGCCCCTCTCTGTAATTGGTTTTAAAATGGCGGTGATGCACAAAACATTTTACAAATCGTTTTCCTAACCACTCTCCAGAAAATGTGAAGGCAACATTTATTTATGCCTAGCAGACAGAATATCAGTACTGTACTATGATACAAGATTACACCCAAACTTCCTAAGGACATCTACTCTTTGTTTTTAGTCCATGGAAGATAGTGATTATCCTCACAACCTATACCTGTTGGACTATAAGTAAGTTTCTTGGTTTCCAGATTTGGGTAGAGATTGCTGCCTACCTTATGATAGAGGAAAGTGTATACAGGAAAATGATTTCGAGCAAAGCAAATCATATCCTCTGCTGTGAGCAACCATTGGACACAATGAGGTAATATGCTTACACAAACCAGGCTAGTTGGCAATTGTTTCACTTAACAGAACAAATACAAATTTCATTATCCTTGGCATAGTTAACAAAAGAAAATAACAATTCTGTCTACAATAAGCAATAATCCTAGACATGCTTTGATTTTCTGATTCTAAGTCACATGTAGTGACTTAGAGTTTAATAAACTTAGGAATATTACCCCACTTGTAAAAAATTGGAAATTAAGTGATTGTTCTTCAAATGGGAAATAGTTTAACAAACTGTGTTATATGTATATCAAGGAAAACTATTGTTCTATTAGAAACCAGGAGGGATGGGAATTCAGGGAAACCTGGAAGGATTTGCATGAACTGATACTGAGCAAGATGAGTATAACCAGAAAAACACTGTACACCTTAACAGCAACATGGGGGTGATGATCAACTTTGATGGACTTGCTCATCCCTTCAATGCAACAATCGGACAATTTAGGACTATCACTGATGGAGAATCCCATCTATATCCAGAGAAAGAATTATGGACTTTGAACAAAGATCAAAGACTATTACCATCAAATTAGAAAAAAAACCATTATATTATTATGTAATTTTACTATCTCATACTTTATGTTTCTTCCTTAAGGATATGATTTCTCTATCATCACAGTCAACTTAGATCAATGTATAACATGGAACCAATGTAAAGACTAACAGATTACCTTCTGTGGGGTGTGGGGAGGAGGGAAGCAAGAATGGGGGGGAAAATGCAAAACTCAAAATAAGTAAAATCTTTGTTAAAAAAAAGAATATTACCCCACTAGGATAAGAACTCACTCTTCAAAAAGAACTACCAGAAAACTGGAAATAAATTTTCAAAAATCAGGTTTGCAAAAACATAAAAAAATAATTAAAAAAGCTTTTGAATAGACCAGGTTAATGCAGCTAGATAAATGAAGTTAGAAGTAGAGGGAGAAAAGAAAATTAATAAACAAAAAATCTTTTTCAAATATCATCCCAAATATCAAATATATATGACTCAGTTTTATTATTTTGTTGTTATAAGGAGTTCCTAGGTTAGGAAAGTCTCTCAACCAAGGTCTTGTCTGCAGCTTAAATATTTGAGTAAAAGAGTCATCCCTTAATAGATAAGAGTCAAAGATATGAATAGGTGATTTCCAATAGATGAAAAATAGTCTACTCATAACCATATAAAAAGATGCTGCAAATCACTACCAAGAGATATGAATTAAAAAGTTAAAATTTTATATACACATGCAAATATCACATTTAAAAACATAATAAATATTTTAGAAGACAGGAAATGATATACTAAAATAATATTGTTAGAACTAGAAGTAGATCACTGGGCCTGGAGTCAAAGCTCAGATTTTTGATTGCTTGGTTGTTTCTTTATGGTTTTTGCAAGTCAATGGGGTTAAGTGCTTGCCCAAGGTCACACAGCTAGGTAATTATTAAATGTCTGAGGTCAGATTTTAACTCAGGTCCTCGCGACTCCAAGGCCGCTCCTTTATCCACTGTGTCAGCTAGCTGCTCCAAATCTGAGTTTCTAAGTTCAAGGTTAAAATTTGTTTTTACAGGGGTGGCTAGGTGGTGCAATGGGTAGAGCACCAACCCTGGACTCAGGAGTACCTCAGTTCAAATCCAGCCTCAGACACTTAATAATTATCTAGCTGTGTGGCCTTGGGCAATCCATTTAACCCCATTTGCCTCGCAAAAACCTAAAAAAATTGTTTTTACACATAGTGGGCAAAAAATGAAATATTAAATTAAAAAAAAATTTTCCTATAAAAATTCTAACTTGCATTAATTTACCCATATTCTTGAAAAGTAAATTTTAATTGTCAAAGAAATTGGACTGAATTTGCGTGTAAATCATAAATGAATAGTAAAGTCTAAAGTTGAAACACTTAAGACATTTCTTTAGTTTTATTGGATTTTAAAATGTTTTGAAAGGGTACTAGTTTTCTATTAATTTTGGGGAAAATATGAGGCCTTCCTTTTACTGATGACATCCTACTCTTATCCTTCAAACTACATTCTGAGTTCATATCTGGTTTCAACATAGTAGCATTAAGACCCTGGGAAAATCACTTAACCTTTATCTGCCTCAGTTTCCTTACCTATAAAAATAGACTACTAATAAGATTCATTTCCATGGGTTATTCTGAGAATAAAATAAAATAATATTTGTAAAAGCATGTAAAAAAATAAGGGAGCCTGTACCAATTAGGAGCTATGTAAAGGCTTATTTCATTCTCAACTGTGTATTGGTTGAATTACTCTGGAAAAACAATTGGAATCATTAGTGGTATCATTTCTAGTCATATGTCCAAAAGAAAGTCAAAGATAAATATACAGAAATATTTTAAAGCAGCACTATAAATAGAAATAAAATGAATGTTCATTGATTGGCTGAAAAAGTATGATATTGTGATTGTAAAAAAATCATTGTGGCATAAGTTTGAATATTATCAATTCAATGAAACTTGGGAATACTTTTATGAAGTGATGGAATGCAAAGTAAGTGGATCTCAGAAGCAATTTACATGAAAACAAAGAGAGAAAAGATGCAAAAAAATAACTGCATCAAATCTAAGTATCATTTATGATTGACACCTTCATTTCCTTTCTTCTCACTCTTCTTTTAACTCTCTTCTGTCTGATTTCTGTCCTCATCATTCAACTGAAAATGCTTTTTCCAAAGTTTTCCACCTTTGTTCTCTTATCAAATCAAATGACCTTTTTTTTTTCAATCATCATACTTCTCTAAAGGTCTTAGACAGATAAGTGTAATGCAAAAAGTGTTGAGTCTGGAATTTTAAAGACCTGAATTCAGATATAACTTCAGACCCTTTCAACCTATGTGATACTGAATAAGTCACCTAACTTATTTGTACCTCAGTTTCTTCAACTGTAAAATGGAAAAAATAATGGCACCTACCTTATTAGATTGTTGTGAGAATTGCCTAATATTTCTCTCTGTTCAGCCTTTGACATTGTTGGTCATTCTCCTTTCTATGATATGCTCTTCTCATTAGGTTTTTGTAAAACTGCTTTTGGATGTTTTCTGACTTCTCTTCAGTGTTCCAGTTTATGACTGCAACCAATGGATGTCCCCTATGACTCTGTTCTGAGGTTTCTTTTTGCTTTATACTATTTCATTTGGTGATTTCATCAGTTCTCGTGAATTTTGTTATCATCTCTGTTGTGAGGATTTTAAGAACTATTCATCTATCCATTCTTAACTTTTCTATTGATCTTCAGTCTCTTATTTTGAATTGCTTATTAAGCACATCAAACTATAGTTTGGTGTTTGGTGTCTCACAGACATCTTAAACTCAACACGTCCAAAACTGAGCTCATTATCATTCCTCTTCTAACCCCCTCACCTATTAACACCCCTATCTCTGCCAAAAGTGCCACTATGCTCCTAAACATATGCTCTTGAAACCTAGATTTTATTCTTGAATTTTCACTATCTCTCATTTACCACTCCATCTAATGGCTTGTCATATTCAGTCACCTGTCACTTCTCTTCATTAATATCTCCTTAAGCACTGGCACCACTCTGTTATAAGCCCTCATCACCTCATGCTTAGCATATTGAAAATGCCCACTGCTTGCTCTCTTTGCCACAAGGCTCTCACTGCCCCAGTCCATCCTACACTCAGCTGTCAAAATAAACTTAACTGCCTTGCTACTACACCCAGAATCGAATATAAAATTCTCCATTTGACTTTTAAAAGCTATTAGAACCTTGTCCCTTTCTACCTTTTCAATTTCCTTATACCTTATTCACTTCCATGTCTTCTAGAATCACAAGCTTCCTTGTTGTTTCTCCCACAAGAAGCATCATCTCAGATTCCAGGAATTTTCACTGACTGTCTCTCAAGTCTTTATTACTTTCTTTTCTAATCTTCACCTTTGAATACAAATTTATAAGTAAGCAAACATTAGTCAGATGTTGTCATATCTTTTTCTTGGATTATTTATCTGATTTGTAGATGGTAGCATGTTCAAGACAAATTCACATCACCTCTACCATTTCAATCACTATCTCCTCTCAGACTTGATAGATATGATCCCAGACTCCTTTGAGAATACCAGTGCTACACAGATCATTGACCTCCATTTCCATTCCAGGTCCTAAAACCATCTCTGAGGGGGATAAATAACTGTGTAGAAAGGACCCACCTTCCTTACCACCACTGATAGCCATCTGACTGTAACAACTGACAAACATCTGACTCTGATACATAGTTAATTCCAAATGGCAGCCTTTCCAAGAACAATGGCTCTGCTTCCATTCCAGGTCCTATGGTAATTATTCTAGAATGCAACAAATGCATAGATTTGCCCTATCCATTGCTTCTGGAACTCCTAACACCACAGTTACTAAAAATCCAATAAAGAAAGTTATTTCCAATAAAGTTCCTAGTGCAGTCAAATGTTTTAACATCTGAAAGCCATAAGTTTTAAAAGTGGATTTTTAAACTTATTTTATGTATTTTTCTTTCTTTCTCTTGATTTTTTTCCTTTCATGCTAATTCTTATTTCATAACTAGACTAATGTAGAAACAGGTTAAATAGTATTGTACATGTACAATGCATATATCAGATGGCTTACTATCATGGGGAGGAGGGAGAGAAGAGAGGACCATGGTAAAATGTGAGACTCAAAATTTACAAAAAGAGGAATGAAAACTATTGTTGAAGATATCATCCCTAGTTGTGTGATTTTGGGCAAGTCATTTAAATCCATTGCCTTATAACAAGCCCCCCCCCCAAAAAAAAGGTATTTTGGAGGATCTTCAGTAAAGGTTTGTCTGTTTGGGGGTAAAAGGGGAAGTTGCAGGAAAGCCACCAGGAGGCTTTTAGCCACAACACAGATCATCAGTACTGCACTCAGCAAGTCAGCTAGATAACAGGCCAGCTGGAAGGGTTCCAACTTCAGACAAAGTTCAAGTCCTAGGAATGCTGGGGCAGCAGATAGGACTAGATTTGGAACAAACCACTGCATAGACAAAACCTGGGCATAAAGAAGGAAACA
This sequence comes from Macrotis lagotis, assembly GCF_037893015.1. Lineage (NCBI taxonomy): Eukaryota > Metazoa > Chordata > Mammalia > Peramelemorphia > Peramelidae > Macrotis > Macrotis lagotis. The sequence continues at coordinate 34,524,732 of NC_133665.1, forward strand.
AACCTTTTCATAGGGACCAAATGCTGGCTCCAGTACAAAAAATTCTAGGAGCAGAGTTCAATTATCAAAATGAGCAAAAAAACAAAAAAACAAACAAAAATAGAGCTAAGCATTGAAGCTTATTATTCAGATAGGAACAATATAAATGCCATTTTAGATTCAAAATATCATGGAAGAGTTCAAAAACAATTTTAAAAACCAAAGAAGAGAGGAGGAAGAAAAGTGGAAAAAAAGTGAGAGCCATGCAAGAAAATCATAAAAAAAAATGAAAAATGAAATCAATTCCTTTAAAAATAAGAATTACCAACTGGAAAAAAAATGATACTCATCAAAAAAGCAAAATTAACCATTTGGAAAAGAAATGCAATTCATTTAAAACTAAGAGTAACCAAGGAAAGAAGGAAACACAAAAGTTAAGTGAAGAAAATAAAACCCTAAAAATCAGAATTAGATAAATGGAAATAATGACTTTATGAGACATCAAGATTCTATAGAAACAAAGCCAAAAGACTGAAAAAATAGAAGAAAATGTAAAGTAATTGATGCAAAATCTTAAATAAAATTTTAGCAATGAGACTACAGCAAGTTATTACCAGGATAATGCACCATGATCAGGTAGGATTTATACCAGGTAGTCAGGGATGATTCAATATTAGAAAAACACAACATAATTGAACATATCAATAGCTAAACTAACAGAAATAATATGATTATCTCAATAGATGCTGAAAAAGGCTTTGATAAAATACAACACTCAATCCTATTTAAAACAGCAGAAAGTTTAAAAAATAAATGGAGTTTTCCTTAAAATAATAAATAGCATCTATCTAAAACCATCAACAAATATTATATATAATAGGAATAAACTCATGACATTTCCAATAAAATCAGGGGTGAAACAAGGATGCCCATTATCACCATTACTATTGCTCATAGCATCAGAAATGCTAGCTTTATCAATAAGAGAAAAAATAGAATTTGAAGGAATCATAATTGGCAATGAGGGGGAAAAATGAAATAGCAATGAGGAAGCAGAGCTTTCATTCTTTGCAGATGATATATGGTATACTTAAAGAATCTGAGAAAATTATCTAAAAATCTTGAAACAATTAACAAATTCAGTAAAGTAGCAGGATATAAAATGAACACACATAAATAATCAGCAGTTCTGTATATGAACAACAAAGCCCAAGAGCAAGAGATAGAGAAATTCTGCAGACAGCACTAAATACTTTGGAATCTACCTCCCAAGACAACCCAGAAACTGTATGAACACAATTATAAAGCACTTCTCATCCAAATAATTTCAGATCTAAATAATTGGAAAATTTTCAATTGTTCATGGTTAGGTTGAGGTAATATAATAAAAATGACAATCTACCCAAATTAAATTTCTTATTCAGGGCCATAACACTCAGACTAAATCAAACTATTTTACTGAACTAGGAAAAAATAGTAACAAAATTCATCTGGAGCAACAAAAGCTCAAGAATAGAAAGGAAAGTGATGAAAAAAATGTAAAGGAAGGTGGTCTAACTCTACCAGATATAAACCTATACCATAGAGTAGTAGTCATCAAAATTGCCTGGTACTGTTTAAGAAATAGAGTAATAGATCAGTGGATTAGGACAGGTTCAAAAGAAGCCATGTAAATGACTATAACAATCTACTGTTTGACAAACCCCAAAATGTCAGTTTCTGGGATAAGAGCTCACTACTTGACAAAAGTGTTGTGAAAACCGGAAAAATAGTATGGTAAAAACTAGGCAATGATCCACATCTCTATCCATCACCCTATACTAAAATAAGGTCAAAATGGTTACAGGATTTAGACATAAGGGCAACACCAAAGCTAAATTAATAGATCAAGAAATACTCATCTATCAAATCTATGGAAAGGGTACAAATTTACGTCCAAAGAAGAAGTAGAGTACATTATAAATTATAAAATGTATGATTTTGACTCGATTAAGTTAAAAAAAGTTTTGCACTAATAGAATCAATGCTGTCAAAATTAGAAGGAAAGCAGAAAGCTGGGTAACAATCTTTACTTCTAGGAATTCTGATAAAGGTCTCATTTCTAAAATATATAGAGAGAATTGAATTAAATTCATAAGGTACCAGGTGATTATCCAATTCATAAATGGTCAAAATATGTGAATAGACAATTTTCAAATAAAGTAATTAAAGCTATATATGTGAAAAAATATTCCAAGTAAATAACGAGTAGAGAAATACAAACTAAAATTACTGCAATATCACCTCATACCTATCTAAGATGACAAAAAGGGAAAATGATAATTGTTGGAGAGGCTGTGAGATGATTAGCACATTGTTGTGTTGCTGTTGGAGTTATGAACGGATCCAATCTTTTTTTTATAATTTAAAAATCATTTATTTTCCAATTATATGCAAATGTGCTTTTTAATGTTTATCATTTAACAAGCTTTTGACACATTTTTAGGCCACATTCTGTTCTCTCTGCCCTCCCCATGGTAGGGGCGAAAAATCTGATATAGGTTGTATGTGAATAATCATTCTTAATAAATTTCAATATTGACCATAGCAATTATTTTGAAACAGTTATTCACAAAGTAACATATAGTATCATATGGGAAGATTTCAATGTATTGTTATAGCTAAGTGAAGTCATGAAGATGAGATAAAAATATACAGAAATACTACAGCAATATAAATGAAAAGAACAATAGCAAAAATTATTCTTTTTGTGAACGATTTTATTTTGAATAATACGATTTTCCCTCTATTCTTGTTCCCCTTACCTAACTCCTTAGAGAAGGCAGTCTGTTAGTCTTTACATTTTTTCTATGCTATACAATGATCTAAGCTGAACATGATGAGAGAGAAATCATATTGTTAAGGAAGAAAAATAAAGTATAAGAAATAGCAAACTTACATAAAAATATAACATTTTTTAAAATTCAAAGTAATAGACTTCTGTCTTTGCTCAAACTCCACAATCCTTTCTCTGGATACAGATGGTATTTTCCATCACAGATACTCCAAAATTGTGCCTGATTGCTGCATTGATGGAATGAGCAAGTCCATTGGGGTTGACCATCACACCATGTTGCTGTTAGGGTGTAGAATGTTCTTCTTATTTTTCTCAGCATCAGTTCATGTAAATCTTTCCAGGCTTACCTGAATTCCCACCACTCCTAGTTTCTAATAGAATAATACTGTTCCATGACATACATGTACCACAGTTTGCTAAGCCATTCCCCAATTGAAGGACATTCACTTAATTTCCAATCCTTTGCCAAGACAAACAGGGTTGCTATTAATATTTTTGTACAAGTGATTTTTTTACTCTTTTTCATTAACTCTTCAGGGTATAAACTCAATAGTGATGTTGCAAAGGGTATGCACAATTTTGTTGCCCTTTGGGCATAATTCCAAATTGCTCTCCAGAAAGTTTGGATGAGGTTATAGCTCCACTAACAATGACTTAGTGTCCCAGATTTCCCACATCCCTACCAATATTGATCATTGTCCTTTCTGGTCATATTGGACCATCTGAGTGGTTGGAGGTGGTACCTCAGAGAAGCTTTAATTTACATTTCTCTAATCAGTAATGATTTAGAACAATTTTTCATACAATAATGGATTGCTTTGATTTCCTCATCTGTAAATTGCCTTTGCATATCCTTTGACCATTTGTCAATTGGGGAATGGCTAGTTTTTTGAAAATTTGACTCAGTTCTCTGTATATTTTAGAAATGAGTCCTTTGTTATAAATATTAGTTGTAAAAATTGTTACCCATTTTACTACATTTCTATTGACCTTGGTTACAGTGGATTTGTTTGTGCAAAAGCTTTTAAATTTAATGTAATCAAAATTGTAAGTTTGTTTTTAATGATGTTTTTCATCCCTTCCTTGGTCAGAAACTGGTTCCTTTTCATAGATCTTGGTAATAATGTATTCTCCTAGTGTTAACTTGTTGTACTCATTTTGCTAAGATTTTAAGATTTTTGCATCTATATTCATCAGAGAGATAGGTCCATAATTTTCTTTCTCAGTTTTAACTCTTCCTGGTTTAGGTATCAGTAACATATTGGTGTCATAGAAAGTTAGGCAGAGTTCTGTCTTCACCTGTTTTTCCAAATTGTTTATATAGAATTGGAACCAATTGTTCCTTATATGTATGATAGAATTCACTTGTGAATTCATCTGGCTCTGGAGATTTTTTCTTAGGGAGTTCAATAATGGGTTGTTGAATTTCTTTTTTCTGAGATAGGCTTATTTCGATATTTATTTTCCTCTTCATGCAACCTGGGCAACTTATATTTTTGTACATATTCATTTCACTTAGATTATCATATTATTGTCATAGAGTTGGGTGAAATAATTCTGAATTATTACTTTAATTTCCTCCTTATTGGTGGTGAGTACACCTTTTCCATTTATGATGCTAGCCATTTGGTTTTCTTCTTTCTTTTTTTAATCAAATTTATCAGAGGTTTATCAATTTTATTGGGTTTTTCATAAGACCAACTCATAGTTTTATTTATGAGTTCAATAATTTTCTTTCTTTCAATTTTATTAATTTCTCCTTTAATTTTAAGAATTTCTATTTTGCTACTTAATTGGGGGTGTTTAATTTCCTCTTTCTGTAATTTTTTTAGTTGCATATTTAGTTCATTGATTTCTTCTTTATCTAATTTATCCAAGTAAACATTTAAAGATATAATATATCCTCTGATATCCACCTTGAGTGTATCCCATAGGTTTTGGTATGCTGTATTATTATTGTCATTATCTAGGATGAAATAATTAATTCTTTCTCTAATTTGTTGTTTGATCCACTCTTTCATTAACATGTGGCTATTTAGTTTCCAATTAGTTTTGGTTTTATATTTCCCTGGCCCAATATTGTATCTAATTTTTATTGCATTATTATCTGAAAAAGATGTATTAACTCTTTCTGTCTTTCTGCAATTGATCATGAAGTTTTTATGCCCTAGTACATAGTCAATTTTTGTGTTAGTACCATGTACTGCAGAAAAAAAGTATATTCCTTTCTGTCCCCATTCAATTTCCTCCATAAGTCTAGCATGTCTAGGTTTTCTAACAATCTATTTACCTCCTTAACTTCCTTCTTGTTTATTTTTTGGTTAAATTTATCTAAATCTGAGAGTGCGAGTTTGAGGTCTCCCATTAGTGTAGTTTTGTTGTCTATATCTTCCCGCAACTACTTCAACTTCTTTTCTAAGAGTTTAAATACTATACCATTGAGTGCATACATATTTTTTATTGAAAATACTTTATTGTCTATGGTACCTTTTAGAAGGATAATTTCCTTCCTTATCTCTTTTAACACTATCTCTTTATGCAGCTGCTTTGTCTGAGATAAGGATTGCTACCCTGGCATTTTTCACTTTAGATGAAGAAAAATATATTTGGCTCCAACCTTTTACCTTTTCTCTCTCTCTCTCTCTCTCTCTCTCTCTCTCTCTCTCTCTCTCTCTCTGTGTATATATATATATATATATATATATATATATATATATATATATATATATCTTTCTGCTTCAAATGACTTTCTTGTAAGCAGCATATTGTAGGATTCTGGGTTTTAATCCACTCTGATGTTCACTTCTGTTTTAACAGAAAGTTCATCCCATTCACATTCAAAGTTATAATTATTAATTCCCTTTTGTCCTCCATGCTATCTTCCCTCTGTTTGTATTTCCCCCCTTTTTTCACTTTATACATATTATCCAGTATTTTGTTTCTGAATACCACTACTTTCAGTTTTGCCTTCTTATATCCAAACGCCCTCCCTTTTCTTTCCCTTTTCCCTTTGCCCCTTCTTCCTTCCCTTGCTTCTGTTAGCTCCACTTTTCCTCCCCCCATCCTGTTTTCTCTTTTTTCCACTTTTAATACTTGAAAGGTAAGATAAGTTTTTTAACTTAACTGAGTGTATGTATGTTAATATGTATGTTAACTTTAAACCAAATCTGATGAGAGTAAGATTTGGGTGGTTCTCACCTCTTTCCTTCTTCCCCTCTTTGCAATAGGTCTTTTGTGCCTCTTAATGTAATGAGATTTACTCCATTTAATCACTTCCTTTTTAAGGAGATATTGTTTTTAAATCATTCTATTTGAGTCACAAAAATCATGAGTGTCCATCACTTCTGGCTAAGTATATTCTCTCTAATAGAGTTACAATTCTTGAGTTATTACAGTCTTTCTCCCAAGTAGGGATATAGCCAGATTCATCTTATTGGATAGCAGTTTCCCAGGTAAGTCATGGGTGTCCATCACCTCTGACTAAGCATATTCTCTATAGTAAAGTTACAATTCTCAATAGTTATAAGAATCTTTCTCCCAGGTGGGGATATAGCCAGAAGACATATCATCTTTTTAGATAGTATTTTTTTCTTCTTTTTCCCCTACTTTTTTTTAACTTTTCATGTGTCTCTTGAGGCTCCTGTTAGATGTCAATTTTCTATTTACCTCTGGTCTTTTCATCAGGAAATGTTGGAAGTCTCCCATATCATTAAATGTCCATCTTTTCCCCTGGAAGAGAAGGCTCAATTCTGCCATATAGTGGATTTTTGACTGCATTTTAAGCTCCCTTGCTCTTCATAAGATCTCATTCCAGGCTGTTTGATCCCTTAATGTTGTTGCAGGTCAGGCCTGTGTAATTCTTACTGTGGCTCCATGGTGTTTAAATTGTTGCTTTCTGGTTTCTTGCCAGATTCTGTCTTTTTTATGGTTCTGGAATTTGTCCATAATATTCCTTGGTGTTTTCATGTTAGGATCTCTTTTCAGAGTGGATCAATTTATTCTTTCAATAACTATTTTGCCCTCCAGTTCCATGATACCAGGTCAGTTTTTCCATCACTGGGTCCTATAATATTATGTCTAGGCTTTTTTTTTCCTCTTCAATGTTTTCAGGAAACCCAATAACTCTCAGGTTGTCCCTTTTTGATCTATTTTCGAGGTGTGTGGTTTTGCTGATGAGGTATTTTACATTTTCTTCTATTTTTTTTTATCTTTTGATTTTGTTTAACAGAATCTTGTTGTCTCATGGAATAATTAGTTTACCCATATTCCATTCTTTTTTTTTTAAGAAAAGAATTTTCTTCATTTACCTTTTGCAACTCCTTTTCAAGTTGATTAATTGTATTTTTGAAGGAGTTTTCCATTTGCACAAATGTAGTTTTGAGAGAAGTTTTTCTTTGTGCATTTACCCAGTTGAGGATTTGAGAGAGTTATTTTCCTTTTGAATTTTCCCAAATGAGGATCTGTAAGAATTATTCTCATTTTGTATTTGTCCAATTGCATTTCCTAAGGATTTGTTTTCTTGTTGCAATACATTAATTTTCTCTTCTAAGGTGTTTATTTTCTCTTGAGTTTCTTTTTCCATTTTTTCTAATTGATTTTTAAACTCCTTCCTGATTTCTTCAAGGATGTCTTTCTGCATTGGAGACCAATTCATATTCTTCTGAGAAGAATATGAATCTCTCTGGCTTAGGATCTGTTCTTTCTAAATATATCTCAATTGCTGCCCCCCTACTATGGCCTTTATTCATTTTCCTAGGATCTTGTTCTGAAGGAGGGGCTGGCTCTCAAAGATTTGCTTTTGAAAACCCTAGAGGCTTTGTTCACTTGGCTTATCCAAGTGGGCCAGCCAGTAGGGGGAACTGGTTGTTTTCTCTGGAGTGTTTGAGCTCCTCTATGTAGACCTGGAGGGAGTGAGGCGAAGCAGCAGGGTCTGAATTGACCTTGAACAATGTGGGTTGGGCCCTCGGGGAGGTAGTTAATCTCCCTTTCATCTGAGTGAGCTCTTTTGCCCACATCTGATCCTGAAAGGGGTGGAGAGGTGGTTAGTTTTTATTTTGGAAAAAGTACTCTGCTAAAAGTATGGAGCTCAGACTGCAGCCCAGAGGGTCGGATCTCCAGCTATGTTCTTCAGTTATGTGCTAGAACTTGCCCTTCAGCCATACTGGGACTCACCAGACCTCTGCTTGCTCAGCCAAAGATACTAAGGCTTATGATGTTTCCTCCAACCTGTCACTCATCAAATCCTCCATGGCAAGGATCTATCCTCTGTCTTCACCCCACCTTTGCCCCTGCACTGGCTCTCTGTTCTATGTTCCTGGTTCACCCATGGTCCCTTGACACAGACCTTTTGGTATGTATTCTTCTCCTAACTTCTCTTGCTGGGTTTTGTCAATTGAATTTCTGTTAAGAGGTTTTATTCATGTTATTTTTGAGTGGAAACCAGGAGACCTTAGCGCAGTGCCTTCTGTATAATTCTGATTGTACTTATTTGGCAATTAATTTGCTTCCTTTGATTGCTTGCAGTATTTTCTCCATTGCATGAGAATTTTGAAATTAAGTTCCACATGTTCCAAAATATTCACAGTAGCTCTTATTATGGTGGGAAACAATTGGATATTGAGGGGATGCTCATCAATTGGGGAATGGTTAAGCAAGTTATGATACATGAATACTAGAGAATAATATCATTGCTTAAGAAACCATGAATGGTTGGAGTGTAGAGAAGCATGGAATGACTTATACAATCTAATGCTGAGAGGAGGGAGTAGATACAAGAGAACAATGAACACATTAACAACAACATTCTAAGATGAACAAATTTGATCTCTTCTTGGCAGTCCAGAGACCTAGGACGACTGTATTAGACTGGATATGGAGTGTATATTATCCCTATAAATAGGAAGAAAAGTAAAAAAGAAACCACCCACAAAAAACCGACCCTTCTGAATCTGATGAAGTTTATATAAATGATCTCTTATGTATCTCCCTTAATCCAAATTCCTAATGCCAAATATTACTAATTTGTAAGCATGTTTAACAAAACATGTATGTGAATTGCTAACCTGACTGTTCCCTGCTCAGGAGAGGGGAATGGTATTGGAAGGTGGAGGGAAATTTTGTAACTTGAAAATCTGCATGTGCATATGAATGAAAATAAATAAATAAATGTTTATAAAAAGAAGTACCTACTCTCAGCAGTTTAGAGAACCAGGGGAGCCATATGGCTATGGACAATGCCATTCCCATTCACAAGAAGGAAAATAAAACAAAACAAAGAAACTAATAAAAAAAAAAACCTCTTTAGAATCTGATGAACACTTTATGAAAATTATCTTTTATGTAACTCTTCCCCTTAATCCTATTCCCTCATCCTGAAAATGACTTATCTGTAAACATATTTATCAAAAATACATATGTACAATTTTAACCTGACTCTTTGCTAGTGATGGAAGGAGACATGGGGCAGGGAGGATAGAATGAGATTTTATAACTTTAACATATACATATGCATTGAAATATCATTAAAAAAAGAAATTGTTAAGTACCTTTTAGGAAAACAAACATCCTGGAAAACAGAACCGGGTGAAATAATTTAAAAATTATTGTTCTACCCAAAATCCCCAATTGGAAAAATAACCTGAAAAATACTGTCAGGAAAAGAGCATGGAAAATTGTCCTAATAGCCTTGAACAAGAAACCACATTTTGGCTTTGAAACAATCCACAGGACCCCACCAGAAAAAGACCCCAGAATAAAAACTCAAGGAAATATTGTAGCCAAATTCCAGATTTCTCAGGTAAAGAAAAAAAATGCAGCAAGCCATTTAAATGCTAAAGTAGCACAATCAGAATTACACAAGACTTATCAAATTCAACATTAAAGCATTAGAAGCCCTGGAATATGATATTCTGGAGGGCAAAGCATCTTGGATTATAGCCAAGAATTAACTACTCTCCAAAATTCAACATTTTTTTAGAGGAAAAAATGGATTTTCAATGAAATAGAAGATTTCCAAAATTCTCTGATAAAAAGGCCAGACTAAACAGAAAATTTGATCTTCAAATACAAGGCTTAAGAGATGCATAAAACATAAAAAGATAAATGGAAAGGGGGAAAATGCTTACCAAGAAAATTAAACTAAATACATCCCTACATAGGAAGATAATACTTGAAATTCTTGAGAATTGTATTTCTCTTGGGATGCTTAAAAGAAAATTGTATAGGATATAGGATGACCATGAAAATGTTAAACCTTCAGCCAATACCTTATGTAATGATGGTTGAATAGAGTTGGAAGGTTATACCTAGAAGATATGGGCATAAATGAGTCATGAAGTGATATTGATTACTAGGGTTGTATTTTCTACTGAATAGAGGAGCGAGAGTACTTAGAGGGTCTATATATTATTAGAACATGAAATGTTGTTACTTTGTTAGCTACTATACTTAATGAGGGTTATTGATAGTGAAAGAGGGAAAGAGTGTACTTAGAATGGCTGTACATAAATAGATTATGAACTGATTGTGCCTTATTCTATACTTCAGTTAACAAGGATTGCACTTCAATAATTGGAGTAGTATAGGGACAGAGGGAGAGAGTGTACCCACTACTTTAGGTAAATAGGGTTGTTATGCTATAGTTCAAATACTCTAAAAAAGAGAGTACTGAGAGAGACTTCATAAATAGATCATGAAGTAATTTTGTTTTACATGGTACTCTGGCTCATGAAGATTATATGTCCATAGAAGGTACTTGAAAAAGAAGTTGTATTATAAATTGATTATTAATTTGATGTCATTTATGGTTCTTATGAAGTGCATTTCTAATGTATAAAAAGTGGAGAGTATTTAGACAGTGACTATGAGGCAATGTCAGTTATTAATCAATTAAGCAATCAATCAAATTTTGAGAAAGATAATTCTATCAGGAAAATAAAAGTAGTATACTTTGAGACAGGAGTTGTAGGTATAAGATAGGATTAAACAATAGAAACATGAAAAGAAGAAATTTTTGAGAAGACTAGGCATTATATTATTAATTAAAAACTATCACATAAAGAGTTAGAAAAATCTATTAGAGTAGAGGGAAAGAATGGAGGGTGTGAACACTGAGTAAATTCTACTCTCAGCAGAATTATCCCAAGAAGGGAATAACATATAACCCAAATTGAATATAAAAATCTACCCACAGGGAAGTAGTGGAAAAGAGGGAAAGAAAAGGGAGTAATGAATTAATAAGAGAAAAGGTGAAAGTGCCAAAGAAATGTTAAAGGTAATATCGAAAAGAAAAATTAAAAGGGGAAAGGGAACAAAACACTGGTGAGGAGGAAGAAAAGGGAAGGATAGAGGAAATGTATAAATAGGGAAAGAGCATCATAGGAAATACAGAATTAGTAATTTTAATTTGTAAATGTGAATGGAATATATTCTCCCATAAAATGGAAGTAGAGAGTAGAATGGATTAAAAACCAGAATCCTATAATATATTATTTACAAGAAATATATTTGAAGCAGAGAGAGATATACACAGGGTAAAAGTCAAAGATTTGAGGAAAAAATATGTCATGCTACAAAAGAAGTAAAAATAGAATCAGGGGTAGCAATCCTGATCTCAGACAAAGCAAAAAGCAAAAAGTAGATCTCATTAAAAGGAATTAGAAAGGAAGCTTTATCTTCTTAAAAGGCACCATAGGAAATGAAGTAATATTATTACTAAACATATATGCCCCAAGTGGTTTAGCCTCCAAATTCTTAGAGGAGAAACTAAACCAAATTACAGGGATAGATAGACAGCAAAACTATAATAGAGAGAGAGGTCTCAACTTCCCATTCTCAGAATTAGAAAAAAATCTAATCATAAAATAAACAAAAGAGACGTTAAGGTGACAATTTAAAACTTAGACACGCTAGACCTCTGAAGAAAACTGAATGGGTATAAAAAAGTATATACTTTTTTCTCTCTGTAGTATATGGCACCTATACCAAGCCTGACCATGTATTAGGGCATAAGTCTTATAATAAATGGAGAAAGGCAGAAATATTAAATGCATGCTTTTCAGATCATATGTAATTATATGTAATAAATAAACATAAAAAGGTAAACCAAAAATTAACTGAAAACTAAATGACCTAATTTTAAAGAATGAGTGGATCAAAAAATAAATCAGAGAAATTACCAACAATTTCATCCTAGACAATGACACCAATTTCAACATTAATAAGACACAGCTAAAGCAATTTAAGGGAAATTTTATAACTCTAAAAGTTTATATGAATAAAATAAAGAAGAAATCAATGAAATGGTCATGTAACTACAACAAGACCAAACTAAAAATCCTCGATTAAATATTAAATTAGAAATTCTAGAAATCAAAGGAGAAATTAATAAAATTGAAAGAAAACCATTGATCTAAAAATAAAATTAAGAATTTATTTAATGAAAAACCAATAAAATAAATAAACTTTTAGTTAATCTGATTTAGAAAAGAAAGGAAACCAGTTCATAAGTATCAAAAATGGAAAGGGTAATGAGGACATTAAATTCAATTAATAATTCATAGGTATTTTTCTCAACTCTATGTCAATAAATTTGACAACTTGAAGGAAATGGATGAATATTTAGAAAACTACAAACTACCCATTTCAACAGAAGAGGAAATCGAATGCTTAAATCCATTTCAGAAAAAAAAAAAGAAATTGAAGAAACCATCAATAAACTTCCTAAGAAAAAAATGCTCCAGGCCCAGATTGATATACAAGTGAATTCCTTCAAACATTTAAGGAACAATTAGTTTCAATTCTATACAAACTATTTTTTAAAAAAGGAGTTCTGACAAATTCCTTTTTTATCACATCAATATGGTGCTGATACCTAAACCAGAAGAGTCACATCAAAGAAAATTATAGCCTGATCTCCCTAATGAACATCTGAACATCAATGCAGGAAGGAAATGGATGAATATTTAGAAAACTACAAACTACCCATTTCAACAGAAGAGGAAATCGAATGCTTAAATCCATTTCAGAAAAAAAAAGAAATTGAAGAAACCATCAATAAACTTCCTAAGAAAAAAATGCTCCAGGCCCAGATTGATATACAAGTGAATTCCTTCAAACATTTAAGGAACAATTAGTTTCAATTCTATACAAACTATTTTTTAAAAAAGGAGTTCTGACAAATTCCTTTTTTATCACATCAATATGGTGCTGATACCTAAACCAGAAGAGTCAAATCAAAGAAAATTATAGCCTGATCTCCCTAATGAACATCTGAACATCAATGCAAAAATCTTACATAAAATTTTAGCAAATGGATTGCAACAATTTGTTACTCAGATAAAACACCATGATCAAGTAGGATATATACAATGTATGTAGGGATGGTGCAATATTAGAAAAATGATCAACATAAAAAGCAGTAAAACTGGGAGACTAGGAGGAATAGTGGATAAAGCACCGGCCTTGGAGTCAGGAGTACCTGGGTTCAAATCTAGTCTCAGACAATTAATAATTACCTACCTATGTGGCCTTGGGCAAGCCACTTAATCCATTTGCCTTGCAAAAACCTAAAAAAACCCCAATAAAACTAATCATCTCTGTTCCAACAAAAGAAATCATAAAAAACAGAAAAATCTCACATGTTTAAAAATATTAATTGCAGCTTTTTTGTAATGGCCAAGAATTCTAAATTGAAAAAATGTCCATCAACTGGGGAGTGACTGAAAAAGTTACAGCATATGAATATGTTGAGTATTATTGTTCAATAAAAAAGAATTACATGAATTACAGCTGAGTGAAGGGAATAGAACAAAGAGAATACTGTACCTAAAAAACAGCATTGCTTAGATGATCACCTATGATTGTTAAGAAATAGAGTAATGGGCCAATGGTTTAGAGTAAGTACAAAGAAAAAGTAAGTGACTATACTATAGTAACCTGTTGTCTGACATATCCAAAGACATTCACTTCTCAGATGAGAACTTGCTGTAGACAAAAATCAATTGGAAAAAGCAGTTTAGAGATCAAGGTCAATAGTAAGAGACCTGCCATTCACATTCAGTGGGGGGAAAACCATGGAATCTAAATGCATATACCATGTTCATTTTTAAAAGCTTTACATTTTTTTCCTTCCTTTCTAATTTTTTTTCTTTCTCCTTACTCCTAATTCCTCTTTCATAAAATAACTAATTTGTTGATATATTAAACATGAAGGTACATATACAACTTTTACCAGACTGTTTGCTATCATAAGGAGGGGGCAAGGAAGGGAAGGTGTTGGAAATATGTGAACTCATAAATTTGCAAATGGATGAATGTTGAAAAACTACCATTGCATGTAATTGGAAAAATAAAATGAAATAACATAAAATATTCTAATAATGGAAATAACATTAAAGGAGATTCATTGCTATCAGCACCCTAAAGATCACAAGGCATTTTTATTTGAGTTGCAGCAGAAACTTAACATGTATATTGTCTCTTTCATTAGGATATAAACACCTTCAAAATGGGAGCTCATAAAGCCATTCCCCAATTGACAAATAGTCAAAGCATATGCAAAGGCAATTTATAGATCAGGAAATTAAAGTGATCCATAATCATATGAAAAATTGCTCTAAATCATTACTTATTAGAAAAATGCAAATTAAAGCATCTCTGAAATGCCACCTCACACCTTTCAAACTGGCCAACATGACCAGAAAGGACAATAATCAATGCTGGAAAGGATGTGGGAAATCTGAGACACTAATACATTGTTGGTGGAGCTGTGAACTCATCCAAACTTTCTGGAGAGAAATTTGGAATTACTCCAAAGGACAAAAAACAATGTGCATACCTTTAGATGCAGAAATACCACTACTGGGTCTATACCCTGAATAGATTATGAAAAAGGGTAAAAGCATCACTTGTCCAAAAATATTAATAGGGGCCCTGTTTGTGTTGGCAAAGAATTGGAAATTAAGTGAATATCCTTCAGTTGGGGAATGGTTTAACAAACTGTGGTATATGTATGTGATGGAACACTATTGTTCTGTTCAAAAAAACCAGGAGGGATTGAATTCAGGGAAGCCTGGAAGGATTTGCATGACCTGATGCTGAGTGAGATGAGCAGAATCAGAAAACCATTGTGTACCCTAACAGCAACATGAAATGATGTCCAACCTTGATGGATTTGCTCATTCCATCCATGCAACAGTCAGGGACAATTTTGAATATCTGTGATGGAGAATGCCATCTGCATCCAGAGAAAGAATTGTGGAGTTTGAAAAAAAGAGCAAAGACTATTACCATTAATTGGTGGGGGAGACCCTGTTATCTTACTATGTAATTCTGCTATCTCTTATACTTTATTTTCTTCTTTAAGTATATGATTTCTTTCTCATCACATTCAACTTAGATCAACATATACCATTGAAACTTTGTGAAGGCTAACAAACTGCCTTCTGACGGGAGGGGGAGGAAGATTGGGGAAAAATTGTAAAACTCAAAATAAATTTTAAAAATAATTAAAAAAAGAAAATGGGAGCTCATTTTCACATTGCTACTTTTATCCCCAGTGCATAGTATGGTATTTTGAAAGCCATCTAAATGCCTACTACATTATTCAATCATTCAATCAATTAATTCATTTATTCAGCCATTCTTGGAGGAGGAAAATGTAATCACAGGTAAATGTCTTTTTTTCTTTTTTTATGCATTTATTTAAACATTACTAAAATAGTCTTTATGTAAAAGCAAACAATACCCTGGCCCCTACAAAGATAGAGAAATCTCACAAAAATAAAGAAAAAGGAAAAAATGTACTTCAGTCTGTGTCCAGATAACATTACCTCTGTCTGTGGCATGGATAACATTCTTTACCATAAGTCCATCAGAGAAATTGCTTCAACATTTGCTAGTATTAATTATATTTCTCTCTATGTATTTCTCCCAACTCTCAAATATACTATTCTCTCTTTCCTTTCATGTTGTCTCTCTTCAGAAGTGTGTTGTGGGGCAGCCAAATGGTACCCTCCAGCCCAAATTTGACTCCAGACACCCAACAATTACCCAGTCATATGAACCCAGGCAAGTCATACAACTCCACCACCTTGCAAAAAAAAATGTTTGTTGTATCTGACCACCTTCTCCCATGATTTTCCCTCTCATCTTTCACCTCCCCCCCTTCCTCTTGTCTCCTTTCTCCCATCCCCTTCCTCTCCGTTTACCTCTTTTACCTATAGGGTAGGTTAGATTTCTATACCCCTATTGAGTGTGCATGTTGTTTCCTCTTTGAGCCATTTCCTTTTCTTTTTGGAATTTTTATTTTCCCAAAAACATGTAATGAAAATTTTTTAAACATTCATCCATATGCTCATTCATATATATATATATATATATATATATATTTAAGTTACAAAATTTCCTTCCACTCTCTTCCCATCATATCCCCTCATCAGTCAGGTATTCATACACTTTAGTATTAAACATATTTACTGATTTATCATTTTCAGTGTGAGGAATTGGGATTAAGAGAAAAATTCATTCCATGGTTCTTGAGACTCCTATCATTGATGGTTTCTTAAAGAACAATAGCATTCCATAACA
Source organism: Macrotis lagotis (assembly GCF_037893015.1). Taxonomy (NCBI): domain Eukaryota; kingdom Metazoa; phylum Chordata; class Mammalia; order Peramelemorphia; family Peramelidae; genus Macrotis; species Macrotis lagotis. The sequence goes on from NC_133665.1 coordinate 34,541,134, forward strand.
ATCATGTACCATAAACTTGTTTAATCATTCCCCAGTAGATGGACATCCCTTTAATTTCTAATTCTTTGTTACTACACCAAGAACTTCTATGAAAATTCTGGAAATGTGAGACTTTTCTCATTTTTTATGATTTTTTTCTGAATATAAGCTTAGAATTGGAATTGCTGGGTCAAAAGATATGGAAGTTTTATTGCTCTTTGGACATATTTCATATTGCTCTCCAGAATGTTTGGATCAGTTCACAACTCCACCAGTAATGCATAAATGTCCAATACTCCAACAACCTCTCCAGCACTGATCATTTTCCCTGTTTGTCATCTTAGTCAATCTGATAGGTATGAGGTGAGACCTCAGAGTTGTTTTAATTTGCATTTCTCTAATCAATCATGATTTGGAGCATTTTTTCATATGATTATTATATAGTTTTAATTTCTTCATTTGAAAACTGTCTATTCATATCCTTTCATCATTTATCAGTTGGGGAATAATGTGCAACCTCATAAATTTGATGTAATTCTCTATATATTTTAGAAATGAGGGGTGGCTAGGTGGCACAGTGGATAGAGCACCGGCCCTGGTGTCAGGGGTACCTGAGTTCAAATCCAGCCTCAGACACTTAATAATTACCTAGCTGTGTGGCCTTGGGCAAGCCACTTAGCCTCATTTGCCTTGCAAAAAAATAAAAAAGAATATTACTACCAGGGACTGACCCTCTACAACAGCTGCTTTACTGAAAACATTTATTTTCTTTTCATTAGTTTCCTTGCTCTTCTTGAACTTTTGTAGCTCTGAACCGTTTCCAATGAGAATGAAGCTTCATTCATCCCCCCCCACCTTCCCTCCTTCCACTCCATTACAAAAGCTTATTCTTGACTTTTTTTGTGAAATATCTTAGCCCATTTCACCTCTCCTTTCCCTTTCCTCTAGTCACCCATTTCCTTCCTTTGTCACCCATTGACTCAATCTTTTAATATATTATACTTTCATATTCAGGTCTCTCCTGAGCCTTGTCTTAATATGCTCCTTCTAACAACTATAATAAATGAGATGGTTTATATGATTTAGCAGTATCATCTTCCCATGCAGGAATACAAGTATCATCAAACTTATTATAATTTGCCTTTCCCAATCACTCTCTCTTCATGTGTCACCTGAGTCCTATACTTGAAGATTACACTTTCTCTTCAGCACTGGATGTTTCAACAGGAAAGTTTGAAATTCCCCTATTTTTAAATGAATGCCCATCATTTCCCCTGAAAGAGGATGAATAATTCTGCTGGGTATTTGATTCTCTGATGTAATTCAAACTCTTTCATCCCCCAAATTATTATATTCCTAACTCTTACGCACCCTTAATATGGATGCTGCTAAGTCATGAGTAATACTGATTGTAGCTCCATGATATTTGAATTGTCTCTCTCTCATTGTTTGTTATGCTTTCTCGTTGACATGGTAGCTGTGGAATTTGTTTATATTATTCCTGGAAGCTTTGTGGGGGAGGGGGAATCTCTTTCAGGAGGAGATCAGTGGATTCCCGCTGTTTCTATTTTACCCTCTGCTTCTATTATATCAGGGCAATTTTCCTAGAGAAATTCTTTAAAAATGATGTCAATATTCTTTTCCTGGTCATGACTTTCAGGCAGACAAATAATTTTTAAATTATCTCTTCTGAATCTGTTTTCCATGCCAGTTGTTTTTTTCCAATGAGGTAATTCACATTTTTCTCGTTTTTAATTCTTTGATTTTATTTTGTTTCTTGTTTTCTCACAGTCATCTTTTTCCCTTAGTTCTATTTTACATTTGAAGAAGAAGTTGTTTTCTTCAGAAAGCATTCTTATCTCCTTTTCCGTCTTGCCAGTTCACCTTTTTAATGCATTCTTCTACTTATTGATCTCTTAGACTGCTTTTTCTATTTGACCTAAGCTGGTTTTTTTATCATCTCACTTTCTTTGGTATTTTTTTTTGTAACTCCTTGACAAAAAGGCTAACTCTGTTTTCATGATTTTCCTGCATTGCTCTCATTGCCCTTCCCAATTTTTGCTTTATTTCTCTTTCTTAATTTTCAAAATCTTTTTTGAGTGCTTCCATAGGCTGGCTCCAGTTCCTATTTTTCATGGAGGTGTTGAATGCAGAAGCTTTGTGATTTTCATTTTCTGAATATGTGTTTTAATACTCCATGGGACCAAATTAATTCTTTTTTTTTCTATTTCCTCATTTCTCTGGACTCTGATCTGGTGTTAACTTGTTTCCCAACCTTTTTTTTTAATTTTCATCTGTTTATTAAAGTAGGGCCAACAGAGTTTTTGCTTAGCAGCAGTCAAGTACAACTTGGTATTTCTGTTGTCACCTCAAGAAACATTGAAAATAATAAAAGTTTATTTCCTTAAAAATTTATAATTCAGAAAGATCTTTTCTTATATTTATGTTAATTAATTTCATTTTGAATAATATCATTGGTTAATTTTTTAAAATGTATTTATATATTCTTATTTTTGTACAAATGATTTTTATATATTACTAAAATATTTTTGTTTAAGAGTAAATATAAATGCTCTCCCTGTAAAAAAAATATAGAGCCACATGAGTGATAAAGTAAAGGAAAAAGAGAAAAAGAATTACAATTGAAATTAAAAATAATGATAGTAATAATAATAACAACAATAATAATAATGATAGTTTCAGCCAGATAGCTGAATGGAGCACTGGCCCTGGAGCCAGGAGTACCTGAGGCCGAATCTGGCCCCAGACACCCAAAAATCACCCAGCTGTGTGACCCTGGGCAAGCCACCCCATCCCCATTGCCCTGCAAAAACCAAAAAAATATATAACAATAATAATAATAATAATAGTAGTAGTAGCAGTAATATTAGTAGTGGTAGTAGTAGTAGTAGTTGTAGTCATAGTCATAGTCATAGTAGTAGTAGTAGTAGTAGTAGGGTAGTTGATTCTCAGTTGCATTCTGAACTCTTTTGCCTTCCGCAATAGGATATTCCAAGCCCTATGAGCTTTTAATGTAGGTGCTGCTAAGTGCTGTGTGATTCTGACTGCTGCCTCATGATATTTGAATTGTGTCCTGGATAATTGTAACATTTTCTCTTCAATTTGGGAGTCCTAGAACTTGCCTATAATATTCCTGGGGATTGTGTTTTTTGATTCTATTTCTCAGGGAGATCAGTGGATTCTCGCAATTTCTATTTTGCCCTCTGCTTCTAGGATATCAGGGCAATTTTCATGTAGTAATTCTTTGAAAATGATGTCAAGGCTCTTTGCCTGCTCATGACTTTCAGGTATTCCAATAATTTTTAAATTATCTTTCCTGAATCTGTTGTCCATATCAGCTGTTTTTTCAATGAGATGTTTCACATTTTCTTCTAATTTTTCATTCTTTTGGTTTTGAAGTATTGACTGCTGATTTCTCATAAAATCAGCAGCTTCCCTCAGTTCCATTCTACATCTGTAGGAATTGTTTTCCTCAGAGAACTTTCTTATCTCTTCTTTTAACTGGCCAATTCTGCTTTTTTTTAAGCATTCTTCTCCTCAATAACTTTTTGAACTGTTTTATCCATTTGAATCTATGCTGGTTTTTAACATGATATTTTCTTCAGCATTTTTTTTGGATGTCCTTGACTTAGCTGCTGACTCCATTTTCATGTTTTCCTGCATCTCTCTAATTTCTTTTCCCACTTTTTCCTTCTATCTCCCTCACTTGATTTTCAAAGTCTTTTTTTGAGCTCTGTCATAGACTGAACCCAATTTCTGTTTTTCTTGGACTCTTTAGAGTCCAAGCTTGTATTTCCTTATCTTCAGATTGAGTATTTTGATCCTTCTTGGGATCATAGACAAAGTATTTCTCAATGGTGATCCTCTTTTTTCTCTGCTTACTCATTTCTCCAGCATGTGTCTAGTTTTGAGATACTTCCTGAGTTTTTCAGTATTATTGTACACCCCCCCACAAGGATCTCCATGTGTGAGGCTCTGTCTTCCCTCCTGTTTGTGAATGACCATAAGTACACCCCTCTGCCACAGGGCTGAGGTGGGGGGGGTTGCTGTTCTATGGTGGACCTAGACTGCAATCAGGATCCAAATGTGGTCAGAGCTCCAAAGCCCTGTTCCAGTGACAGAGGACAGACCTTGGCAGTCTCTTTCCAATTCTCTACCTAGGCTCAGCACTCATGCCTGGGGCCTCCTGCTTACTGGCTCCTCCTGCTTCCAGTTCCGGGATCTGGGCTGCCTCATCCATGTTGCTCGCTGAGTGTCCTGAGTGCTGGGCTTCATGAGCTCGCTCTTGCAGAGGTTCCCCCAAGTTGTGCTTGGTGAACCTCAGGGTGTAGGCCAGGAAACTGCCCCACAACTTTGAGCTGTGGCTCCCAGCCCCCTGGGACTGCCTCTGGGAGGCTGAAGTTCCTTCTCTCCGGTGGGACCCTCTAACCCCTTGGAGCCAAGCCTTTCCACTCTTTTCCAGGTTACCTTGGACTGGAGAATTGCCTCTGTTGGTTATTTCTCTTACAAATTCATTTAGAGTCTTTATTTTATAGGTTTGGAAATATCAGAGAGACCACCTAAGAGAGGAACCTCTCCGGTTGCTATCTTGGCTCCACCCCCCCCCCTTGTTTAATTTTTACCTCTATTAAAGTACTACTTTGTTAACTAATCCTGACATAGAAATAATCTTGAAGTTTGAAACCTCTCTGAGCCATTTCTGATTAGAGTGAAGGCTCAACCATTCCTCCTTGCCTTCCTTCTCCCTTTCCACTCCATTGAAAAAAACTTTCTTCTTGACTCTTATGAGAAATTTCTGAGCTTCTTCTTCTTCATCTCTTTTTCCTTCCTCTCAGCAGTTTCCTTTCTCACCCATTGACTCCATCTTTTTATTATATTCCTCTTCTTCCTATGTCCTCTCTGTATCTGAGCCATTTCTGGTGAGAATGAAGGCTCCCTCATTCCCCCCTTACCTTTCCCCCTTCCATACCATCACAAAATCTATTTCTTGACTCTTTGACCTGAAATATCTTAGCTTATTCTACCTCTCCTTTCTTTTACTCCCAGCACATTTTGCTTTCACCCATCTCCATTTTTATAATATATTTTAACTTCAAATTTGGTTCTCTCTTGTGCCTCATCTATAAAGGCTCCTTCTACCTGCTTTATTAAATGCAAAGATTCAACTGCTGATTATCAGTATCACCTTCCCATGCAGGAATACATGCAGTTCAGCATCATTAAGTCCTTTGTAATTTCCCCTTTTCATCCACATTTTCTATGCTTCACCTGAGTCCTGTATTTGAAGATCAAACTTTCTATTTAACTCTGGTCACTTCAAAAGGAACGTTTGAAATTCCCTTGTTTCATTGAAAGTTCATCTTTTCCCTTGTAATAGTATATACAGTTTTTCTGGGTAGTTGATTCTTGGTTATATTCCAAGCTCTTTTGCCTTCCAAAATATTATATTCTAAGCCCTACAAGTCCTTAATGTAGTTGCTGCTAAGTCCTGTGTAATTCTGACTGTAGCTCCACAATATTTAGATTGTGTCCTTCTGGCAGCTTGTAATATTTTCTCTTTGACTTGAAAGTTCTGGAACTTGGCTATAATCTTCCTGGGAGTTGTTTTCTGGACCTCCTTTTCCAGTAAAAATTCTTTTAAAATGAAGTTGAGGCTCTTTCCCTGATCATGACTTTCAGGTGGCCAAATAATTTTAAAATTACCTCTTCTGGATCTGATTTCCAAATCAGTTGTTTTTTCAATGAAATATTTCACATTTTTTCTAGTTTTTCATTCTTTTGGCTTGAAGTATTATGTCTTGATTTCATTTTTTAAAATTTATTTTTATTAAAGATATTATTTGAGTTTTACATTTTCCCCCAAATCTTGCTTTCCCCGCCCCCCCCCCCACCACAGAAAGCACTCTGTCAGTCTTTACTTTGTTTCCATGTTGTACCTTGTTCCAAATTGGGTGTGATGAGAGAGAAATCATATCCTTAAAGAGAAGTCTAAAAGGTAACAAGATCAGACAATAAGCTATCTGTTCTTTTCCTAAATTAAAGGAATAGTCCTTGCACTTTGTTCAAACTCCACAGCTCCTTATCTGGATACAGATGGTACTCTCCTTTGCAGACAGCCCAAAATTGTTCCCGATTGTTGCACTGATGGAATGAGCAGGTCATTCAAGGTTGAACATCACTCCCAGTGTCTTTATTTCTTGCAAAGTCATCAGCTTCCTTTAGTTCCATTCTACACTTGAAGGATTTGTTTTCCTAAGAGATCTGTTTATCTCCTTTTCCATCTGGCCAATTCTACTTTTTTTAAAGAATTCTTCTCATTAACTTTTTGAACTGTTTTATCCATTTAACTTACACTGGTTTTTAATGTTATTTTCTTCATCATTTTTTTGGATCAGGTTGACTAAGCTTCTGACTTCATTTTCATGTTTTTCCTGCATCTCTCATTTTTTTCCCAATTTTTCTTCTATTTCCCCTAATTACTGAATTTTCAAAATATTTTTGAGCTCTATTATAGCTTGAACCCAACCTCTGTAGTTCTTGGAGTCTTTACATGCAGAAGCTTGGACTTTCTCACCTTCAGAGTGTGTGTTTTGGTCTTCCATGGAACCAAAGTAATTGTCTGTGGTCAGGTTCCTTTTTTCTGTTTACTCATTTCCCCAGCCTGTGCCTTGTTCTCGGGTGCTTCCTGAGATTTTGAGCATTATTAGGACACCCCTGCCAGGATCTCAGTTCTTTCAAGGACTTATGGGAGGCTCTGATTGCCCTCTTGAATGACAACAAGCTCACCCTCCTGGAACTGTGAGGAAGGTCCTTGCTCTATGGATGCCCCAGACTGTTACCAGTGTCTGAATATGATCAAAGACTCAAGAGTCCTATGCCATGGACAAAGGACAGACCTCAACAGTCTCCCTCCACTCCCTTACCTTCTGTGGGCTAAGCTCTCATGGCGCAGCTGCCAGGCGTCTCCCTGCTGGATAGCTTCACAGGTCTGCTTCCATTTCCTGGGATCTAGGTTGTGCTGAGGGCTGCTACCACACTGAGGAAAGCCAAGCTGGCCTGGGCTTTGCACTCACTCTCGCAGAGGTCTCCCTGCTGATTTTCCAAGTTGTTTTTGGTGTTCTCTTGGGCAGAGTGGGGGGAAAATGAGAACAATATAAGAAAATCATGAAAAATACTTTGATAAAGGAGGTACTAACATTGCTAAATAAAATGGTATCTTAAAAAAATGAACCGAATGGAAAAGAGGTAAAATAATCACTGAAGAAAATAATTTCTGAATTTCCGGCAAAGATGACAGAGAGAAGACGGGCATTGTATTAAAGTCTACTGATCTTCCCTTGGGAAGCTAGGAGAAGAACATCTACCTCAAGGTTTATCTTCTGGGATCCTTGGTGAGCCTGGGTGTAGAGGGAGAACTCTGCCAGGAGCACAGGGTGAGAGCCTGAGAACCTGAGAGCAGGACTAGCCTGATCAGCAACAGGGCAAGAGCTTGCCTGAGAATAGGAGTAGCCTGATCAACCATGGGGGTATGGGACAACTGGGAAGTGGAGGTATTAGTTGTGGCACTGATAGTCTGGAGCTTGCCAGCAGGGCTAGAGTGTAAGTTCCATAACTGGAGAGTTGAAGACATCGATCCCTGGGCTCATATGGTCAGGAATGACTCAGAGTCCATACCTTCATTTCAGCTGAAGCTTCTTCCCAGAACAAACACAATTACATCCCATGAGACTAATTACTTTGCCTTAGGGTAAAGCCCACCATTGTTCAAATATAAAAATATTCAGCAGATTCAACCACCCCCTCCAAGCCAAGGCAGAGGGCCTCAGATCCAGGTTACAGACATTCCAGAGAAAGTGCCCAACACAACAGGCCCACTTGGAGTTATTACACCCAGTGAGTAAAGCCTCTAGTGATCTCAACACCAAAACCTCTGTGAACCAGCTCCTCCCCAATACAAGTTTTTAGGACAATGAAGAAAGGCCAACAGAAAAGAGGGTACATAGAAAAATTCCTAGAAGGAAAAGACCCTAACTCAGAGAGACCTAGAATCTCTGAGGAAAAATGATCTGGTCTCCAGCAAAGAAAGACTTCTTTGGGGAAATCAGGAAGGAGTTTAAAAATCAATTGGAAAATTTGAGAGGGAAAATTAATACCTTGCAAAAAGAAAACAAATCCTTGGAAGATACAATTGGACAAAAGCAAAAAGAACATAATTCTCTCAAACCATTGGTTAAATGGAAAATTCTTTCAAAAAATAAAATTGACAAATCAGAAAAGGAGTTGCAAAAGGTAAATGAAGAAAATTCTTTTCTAAAACATAGGAAAGGAGTCTGTGGAAAATAATGACTTCATGAGACAGCAAGAATATGTTAAACAAAACCAAAAAATCAAAAAATAGAAGAAAATGTAAACTACTTCATCAAGAAAACCTCTGACCTTAAGAACAGATTGAGAAGGGATAACCTAAGAATTCGTAAGTCTTCCTGAAAACATTGAAGAGAGAAAAAAAGCCTGGAGATAATATTATAGGATTTAGTGATGGAAAACTGCCCTATCATGGAGCCATAGCACAAAATAGTTATAGAAAGAATACACCTATTCCCTCTATAAAGAGATCTTAAAATTAAAACACCAAGGAATGTTGTGGTCAAATTCAAGAACAATCAAATAAAAGAGAAAATCCTGTAAACAGCCAGAAAGAAAAAAAAATAGATTCCAAGGAGCCCCACTAAGGATTAAACAGGACCTGGCTGCATCAACATTAAGGGATAGAAGGGCCTGGAATGAAATATTCTGAAGAGCAAGGGAGCTTGTAATGCAGTCAAGAACCCACTACCAAGCAAAGCTGAGTCTTCTCTTCCAGGGGAAAAGATGGATATTTGAGAAAATGGGAGACTTCTAACATTTCCTGATGAAAAGACTAGAGATAAAAAGAAAATTTGGACATAAAACAAGAAGCTCAATAGACACAGGAAAAGGTAAAGACAAAAAACAGGACAAAGAAAAAAAATTGTTATCAAATAAGATGAAACTGGCTATATCCCCACCTGGGAGAAAAATTCTCATAACTCATGAAAATTGTAACTCTGTTATAGAGAATACACTTAGCCAGAAGTGATAGACACTTTCAGTGAATCAGATAGAATGATTTAAAAACAATACCTCCTCAAAAAGGGGGACAATAAGGAGATGGGAGGATGGAGGAGATTGAATGGAGTAAATCTAATTACCTTAAGAGGTACAAAAGACCTATTTTAATAGAGGGGAAGAACAGTGGAGGTAAGAACCACCTGAACGTTCCTCACATAAGACTTGGCTTAAAGGTAAATTATACACACACTCAGTTAAGTTAAGAAGATAATCTTACTTTTCAAGTATTAAAAGTGTAAAGGGAAGCCAGTGGAAAAAAGGGGGAACTAACAGAAGGAAGGGAATGAACACCGGGAAAAGGGAAAGGGGAAAGAAAGGGGAAAGAAAGGGGACAGGGTTTGATATAGGAGGTGAAACACACTGAAGTTGGCAGTATTCAGAAACAAAATACTGGGGAATATGGATAGAGTCAAAATAGGGGGAAAATACAAACAGAGGAAAGATAACATGGAGGGAAATAAACAGTCAGTAATTACAACTTTTAATGTGAATAGGATGAACTCTCCCTTAAAACTTCAGCAAATAGCAGAGGGTATTAAAAACCAGAACACTACATTATGCTGCTTACAAGAAACTCATTTGAAGTAGATAGATATGAAGAGAGTAAAGGTAAACAATTGGAGAAAAATATTTTTCCTTCAGCTGAAGTGAAAAAAATCAGGGGTAGCAATCCTTATCTCAGACAAAGCAGCTGCAATAATAGATAATGTTAAAAGAGATAAGGAAGGAAATTATACCCTGCTAAAAGGTACCATAGACAAAAAAGTAATTTCAATACTAAATATGTATGCACCCAATTGTACAGTATCCAAATTCTTAGAAGAGAAGTTGAAGTAGTTACAGGAGGATATACACAGTGAAACTCTACTAGTTGGAGACCTCAACCTCCCATTCTCATATTTAGATAAAGCTAATCATAAAATAAACAAGATGGAAGTTAAGGAGGTAAATAGATAGTTAGAAAACCTAGATATGATAGACTTATGGGGGAAATTGAATGGGGATAGAAAGGAATATACTTTCGTTCCTGTGGTACATGGCACTTACACAAACACTGACCATGTACTAGGGCATAAAACATCATGATCAATTGCAGAAAAGCAGAAATAGTGAATACATCTTTCTCAGATCATGTTGCAATAAAAATCTTATGAAATATTTGGCCAGGGAGATATAGACACAAAACTAATTGGAAACTAAATAACCTCATTTTTAAAAAATGAGTGGATTAAACAAAAAATTATAGAGATAATTAATTATTTCATCCTAGGTAATGACAATAATGATACAACATTCCTAAACTCATAGTATTCACTCAAGGTGGCTGTCAGGGAAAAGGTGCATACATGAATCAATTAGAGAAAAATGAAATCAATGAATGAAATATGCAACTAAAATGATTAGAGAAAGAACAAATTTAAACCCCCAATTAAATACCAAATAAGAGATATTAAAATTAAAGGAGAATTTAATAAAATTGAAAGCAAGGTAACTACTGAACTAATAAATAAATCTATGAGTTGATTTTATGAAAAAAAACAATAAAATTGATAAACCTCTGGTCAATTCGATTAAAAAAAAGAAAGAAGAAGATCAAATTCCTAATATAATTGAAAAAAGGTGAACTCACCACCAATGAGAAGGAAATTAAAGTAATAATTCAGAATTTTTTTCACCAAGTCTATGCTAATTTATTTGATAATCTAAGTAAAATTAATGAATATATATAAAAATATAAATTGCCCAGGTTAGATGAAGAGGAAATTAAATACCTAAATGACCCTATATCAGCAAAAAGAATTTCAACAAACCATTATTGAGCTCCCTAATCTCCAGGGCCGGATGGATTCATAAGTGAATTCTATCAAACACTTAAGGAACAATTAGTTCCAATTCTATATAAATTCTTTGGAAAAATAGGTGAAGACAGAACTTGGACTAGCTCTTTTTGTGACACCAATATTATGTTGATACCTAATCCAGGAAGAGTTAAACAGAGAAAGAAAATTACAGATATATCTCCTTGATGAATATAGATGCAGGAATCTTAAATAAAATCTTAGCAAAATGATTAAAACATGTTATCACTAGGATAGTACACCATGACCAAGCAGGATTTAGCCCAGGAATGTAGAGTTGGTTCAATATTAGGAAAACTGTTAGCATAATTAATTGTATCAATAATAAACCTGTCAGAAATCAATAAATGTTAAAAAAGCTTTTGTCAAAATACAGCACCCATTTCTTCTGAAAATACTAGAGAGGGTAGGTATAAATGAAATGTTACTTAGAATAATAAGCAGTATCTATCTGAAACAATCAGCAACTATTATATATAATGGGGATAGTGGCATTCCCATTAAGATCAGGAGTGAAACAAAGATGCCCATTATCATCCCTATTATTCAGTATTGTTCTAGAAATGTTAGCTTCAGCAATAAGAGAAGAAAAGAAAATTGAGGACTTAGAATTGGGAAGGAAGAGACAAAACTCTTGCTCTTTGCAGATGACATGATGTTATACTTAGAGAATCCTGAAAAATTATCTAAACATTTTCTAGAAATAATTAGCAACTTTAGCGAAGTCACAGAATAGAAAATAAACCCTCATAAATCCTCAACATTTTTATATATGACTAGCAAGATACAACAGAAAAACCTAGGAAGAGAAATCCTATTCAAAGTAACCTCAGACAATATCAAATACCTTGGAGTCTATCTGCCAAGGCAGACTCAAAAAGTTTTGAAAACAATTACAAAACTTCCCAGGCAAATAAAATCAGATTTAAATAACTTGGCAAACATCACCTGCTCATGAATGGTTCAAGCTAATATAATAAAGATGACAGTTCTACCAAAACTAAATTACCTGTTTAGTGCACTACTAAACAAAATTCCAAAAAAATAATGTCCAGAGACTAAATTAAGAAAGTGCAGAAGAATTTGGCTTAGCTTTACCAGATCTAAAAATCTAAAATTATAAAGCATCAGGCATCAAAACTGTCTTGTATTGGCTAAGAAACAGTGTTGGATCAGTGGAATAGACTAAGTGCAATAGCAGGAAATTATTAGAGTAATCTGCTGATTGATAAACCCAAAGAGTCCAGTTATTGGGATAAAAATTCTCTCTTCAATAAAAACTGTTGGGAAAATTGGTAGTTAGTGTGGAAGAAACTTGGATAAGACCAACACTTCACACCCTATACCAAGACAAGTTCAAATGGTTACAAGATTTGGACATAAAAAAATTTGTAAGCATACTAGAATATCAAGAACTAGTTTACTTGTCAGATCTATGGAAAGGGAAGCAGTTTATGACCAAGGAAGGGATAGAGAATATCATTTAAAAAAACTAGATAATTTTGATTATATTAAATTAAAAAGCTTTTGCACAGACAAAACCACTATAATCAAGGTCAAAAGAAATGTAGTAAATTGGGAAACAATTTTTACAACTAATATTTATGACAAAGGACTCATTTCTAAAATATACAGAGAACTAAGTCAAATTTTCAAAAGACAAGCCACTTCCCAATTGGCAAATGGTCAAATGATATGCAAAGGCAATTTACAGATGAGGAAATCAAAAAAATCCATTGTCATATGAAAAATTGCTCTAAATCATTATTTATTAGAGAAATGAAAATTAAAACAACTTTCAGGTACCACCTCACACCTCTCCAACTGGCCAATATGACCAGAAAGGGCAATGATCAATGTTGGAAGGGAAGTGAGAAATCTGGGACACTAATACTTTGTTGATGGAGTTGTGAACTCATCCAACCTTTCTGGAGATCAATTTGGAATTAAATTCAAAGGGCAACAAAAATGTGCACATCCTTTGATCCAGCAATACCACTACTGGATTTAAACCCTGAAGAGATTATGAAAAAGATTAAAATCATCACTTGTACAAAAATATTCCCAGCATCCCCATTTGTAGTAGCAAAGAATTGGAAATTAAGCAAATGTCCTTAAATTGGGGGATGGCTTAACAAAACTGTGTTATATGTATGTCATGGAACATTATTGTTCTATTAGAAACCAGGAGGGATGGGAATTCAGGGAAGCCTGGAAGGCTTTGCATGAACTGATGGTGAGCTAGATGAGCAGAACCAGAAAAACATTGTACATGCTATCACCAACTTGGGGATGATGATTAACCTTGTTGGACTTCCTCTTTTTATCAGTGCAACAATCAGAGACAATTTTTGTTTGTCTGTGATGGAGAATACCATTTGTATGCAGAGAAAGAATTGTGGAGTTTAAACAAAGACCAAAGATGATTACCTTTAATTTAGGAGAAAAATCTTTATCTTATTATGTAATTTTGCTATCTCTAAAACTTTATTTTTCTTCTTTAAGGATGTGATTTCTCTCTCATCACATTCAATTTAGATCTATGTATATCATAGAAATAATGTAAAGATTAACAGGCTGCCTTCTGTGGGGAGTGGGGGAAGGCAAGCAACATTAGTAGAAAAAAATATTTAAACTAAAAAATTAATAAAATGTTTATAAAAAAAGAATTTTTTAAAAAATACATTTGACCCCTTGCATTAAAAGGATATATAAGCTCACTGAAGAAAATAATTTCTTAAAAAATTGGAATTGGAAAAGTGAAAGTTAATAATTTCATGAAATATGCAGAAATAATAAAACAAAATCAAAATAATGAACAAATTAAAAAGTGTAAAATATCTAATGGGAACAAACTGTCCGGGGAAATAGGTTGAGAAGAGATATTTTAAAAATTATTGAACTACCTGAAAGTCATAATTAAAAAACAAAACAGAACCTAGACCTTATCTTTAAGGAAATTACTTAGGATAATTGCCCTAATAATCTAGAACCGGAAGGAAAATCATAATTGAAAGAATCTGCTTTTCACTGTTAAAAAGAGATCCCAAAATTGAAGGAAACATGGAAGGATGTGCATGAAATGATGCTGAGAGAGATGAGCAGAACCAGAGAAACATTGTACACCCTGACAGTGACAGTGTGAGGGTGATGATAAAACTTGATGGACTTGTTCATTCCATCAGTGAACCAATCAGGGACAATTTTGTGCTGTCTGAGATGGAGAATGCCATCTGTATCCAGAGAAAGAATTGTGAAGTTTAAATAAAGACCAAAGATTATTACCTGTAATTTAGAAAAAAAACCTTTATCTTATTATATAATTTTGCTTTCTCTTATACTTTATTTTTCTTCCTTAAGGATATGATTTCTCTTGCATCGTATTCAGCTGAGATCAGTGTATACCATGGAAACAATGTAAAGACTATCAGACTCCCTTCTGTGGGGGTGGGCAGAGGGAAGGAAGATTAGAGGAAAAATTGTAAAACTCAAAATAAATAAAATATTTTTAAAAAAGACAAAAAGAGTTCCCCAAATGAAAATTCCTGGGATTATTATAGTCAAATTCCAGAGCTTCCAGATCAAAAAAGAAAATATAAACAGCAAGAAACAATAATTCAAATATCATGGATTCATAGTTGGGTAACAAGATTTTTTTTAATATTTAATTTATTTATTTTTCCAACTACATTCAACAATCGTTTTCAAAAGTCAACTTTTTGCAAGATTTTTAATGAAATATTTTTGTTCCTCCTTTGCCCCCCTCCCTGGTAGAGAGAAATCTAATGTTGGATCTACATGAATATTTGTGGTTAACACAATATTTAGCAGGATCGACATTAGATGGTTAAAGGAGTTGGGATAAAATTATATTCTAGAGGGCAAAGAAGTTAGGAAAAATTACCTACCCAGCAAAACTGAGCATAATTTTTCAGGGGAAAATTGATATTAAATGAAACAGAGGGCATTCAAGTATTCCTGATGAAAAGACCAGATGTGAATAGAAAATTTGACTTTCAAATTCAAAACACAAGATTCAAGAGAAGCATAAAAATGTAACAGAAAGGGTAGCTAGGTGGTACAGTGGATAGAGCACTGGCCCTGGAGTCAAGAGGATCTGAATTCAAATCCAGCCTCAGACACTTAATATTTGCTTAGCTGTGTGACCTTGGGCAAGTCACTCTTAACTACATTTCCTTAAATAAATAAATATAAATTTAAAAAAAGTAACAGGAAAGATAAATCATAAAAGATTCAATAAGATTATACTCTTTATATTTCTACATGGGGAAATTTTTCTTGTAGCTTCTAAAATTTTATTATAATTTGAGCAGTTAGAAAAATTGTATAGAGAGGGAATGGGTGTGGGTTCACCATGATGGGATTGATGTCTAAAAATAAATACCATTAAAATATGAAAAGTGGAGGAAAAGGTTAAATAGGGTAAATGATTTCACATAAAGATGCATGGATGAGCATTTAAAGTGAAGGGGAAGATGATGAAGGTCAGGGGATTATATGAATTTTACTCTCATTGGAATTGGTTTACATACATACCTAATTGATTATAGAAATCTATTTTGCCCTCCAGCAAAGTTCAAAGAGAGCCTATAATAGGAGGGGACTCTTCTTTAGAAGGGAAAAGAGACTTGGGAGCAGTGGTAGTCATAAACAAAATATTTTTGAAAATGGAGAGTAAAATCAGAGAGTAGGATCAATAGGCTAGAAGGAAATACAAAATTAGTAATCATAACTTGAAAAATTTCAAGTGTCTCTCATAAGGATTGCATTTATCAAATATATATAGAAAATTTATAAAATAAATGTCATCACCCAATTGACATATGGTCAAAGAATATGAACAGGCAATTTTCAGAAGAAAAAATCAAAACCATCTAGAGTGATTTGAATTTATGTAACCATTCTGCTTTCCATCCCAGAGATAGAACTGATAGATTCTGATTGCAAATCGAAGTATATTTTTGTTTTTGCTTTATTTTAGTTTTTTACTAAAATAATTGGTATTTCTCAATATGACAATTTACCTCTTACCTCCATTCCTTTGAACCAATCAAGTTTTAGCACTGATTGGAAAAAAAGAGCATAATATAAGTAATCCAATTACTGAAATGACTTGCTTCCTAATTATGCATGTTTGAAATAATAAAATCATTTTAAATAATATAACTGATGAAAATATGTCAAATGCATACTAAGCATAGAAGTTTTAAGCAGGAGTTTTGTTTTTTTTTTACAAGGCAAATGGATTTAAGTGGCTTGCCCAAGGCCATGCAGCTAGGTAATTATTATGTGTCTAAGGGCGGATTTGAACTCAGGTACTCCTGACTCCAGGGCCAGTGCTCTATCCACCTAGCCACCTACCGGACCCTGAATTTTTATTTCTTTATATAAGGTTATACTGCAATCATCTTTCCTATAAATTCAGAAGATATAACATATGATACAAAGTAAGAATATCTTTAAGGTGGAAAAATTTATGAAACTTAGTATGCATTACTATTGTCAGAATTTCTAATAATTTAAGCATGAGCAAGATCAGTTTTCTTTTATACTTTAAAGGTATTTTTTTAAGGAGGTGACTATGAACATCTAAAAAATGTCAAGAAAATGACAAAGTCATGTGGTATAATTATTTTATGGGGAGGCAGAAGTCATAGGTTATATTTCACTGACTTGTGCAACCATATAGAAGTCACTTTAATTTTGTGGGTCTCAGTTTCTTTATCTATAAATTCAGCCATTGAAATTACATTCAATTTAATAAATATTTAGTAAGCATAAGCAGATATGATAAAAATGAAAGGCTCTCAAACAACTTACATATCACTACTTTTAGGGTCATTCTATTGCAAATGATAAATAAAATCTGTCTCTTCCAGCTTTAAAAATGCATAGATCTTTATTGTGTGCAGAAATACTTAACATACTTGAAAGACTATTTTCAAATAGCCTAGAAGGAGCAATTATATACAAACAATAAATATGCTAATTATGAAACATTCTTTTCATTAAAGTACTTCCCATTGGACCTTTACTTGGCAAAACTTTGTTAGACTAATTTGAGCTACAAACTGTAATTGAAAGTAATAAAACCACATGTCTTAAAAAATACAATTATACACTGATTTAAGAAAACCATACACGCAAAATACTCAGTTTACTAAATGAATAAATTTAAGGATGATTGTTCACATTATAGAAGTCCAAACATTTCTTTATTGAACAATTTGCCTTCATGTTTTAGGAGCTCCTACAATTAACTTTTTTCTGTCTCTTGTTCCAAGCCTTGTGTTTGTGATTTTGATTCCACTATTTAAATTCTTTTGGCTTTACAACATGAATAGGATAAGGGCTTAGAATCAAAGAATATTAGAGAAGAAATACTGGAGAAATTGTCCAGGTGAACCCTTTCAATTTTCAGAGATGAGACAGATTATAGAGAATAAATATAAACAGAACAAGATCATAGGACTATTTAGTGGTAAAACAGAAAATTGAACATGAGTCTCTTGAATCTCATTTTGGTATTCTTTCTATTTTTTTATTTTTTTAAATAAATATTTTATTTTTAAAAATATTTTATCTATTTGTTAAAAATTTCCACAATATATATAAAATTTTTAAATACTTATTTTGAAAATTTTAAGTTCTAAATTCTCTCACAACTGCTGCTCCCACAGCTCTAGAGAAGACCATTGTAATACTGATAATACATGTGAAATCATGTGATATATACTTTCATGTTAGCCATTGCAAAAGAAAACATACATACATGTATGATTCAGTTTGCACTGAGAACTCATCAGTTTTCTTTAGAAAGGAAAAACATTTTCATTGTAAGTCCTTTGGAATTGTGTTGGATAATTGTCTTGCATAGTTAAGTCTTTCACAGTGTTTCTATGGTTCTTTTCACTTCATGTTGTATAAGTTTACATAAATGATATTTTGTGAAACCATCTTACTAGTAGCTTATTGTTGTATATTATTCTCCATCACAATCATACCACAACTCAATTATTCATTGTCCAATGGATGGGCACCTTCTCAATTTCCAATGCTTTGCCACAACAAAAAAAGGTACTATGATTATTTGTGTTTGTTGATTTATTTATTTTGTTTTTGCAAGGCAATGGGGTTAAGTGACTTGCCTAAGGTCACACAACTAGGTAATTATTAAGTGTCTGAGGTCATATTTGAACTTAGATCCTCCTGACTCCAGGGCCAGTGCTCTATCTACTGTGCCATTTAGCTGCCCTATATTTTTGTACAAAAAGAAGTTCTTTCCCTTGTCTTTGATCTTGTTGGAATGAAGACTCTTTAATGGCATTGCTAGGCAACAGGCTTGCCCAGATTTTAACCCTTTGGGCATAATTCTAAATTGTTCTCCAAAATGGTTGGGCTAGTTCTTAACTCTACAAACAGTTCATTAGCCCAGTTTTTCTACATTCCATACAATGTTCTGATAAATGTGAGGGGGTATCTCAGAGTTATTTGATTTATATTTCTTTAATTAATTGTGATTTGGAGTATTTTCATGTTGACTATTAAGAGTTTATAACTGATTGTACATATTTTTGATTATTTATAAACTGGGTATTGCATATTATTTTTCTAAATTTGGCTAAATTTGGTTCCAAATATATTTGGAACAAAATGAGGCCTTTATCAGAGAAACTTGTCTGAATTTTTTCCCCAGTTTCCTGTTTTCCTTCTAACTTTGACTACACAGGTTTCATGTGTACAATATCTTTTTTTTAATTTCATATAATAAAATTATCAAATTTAATGCTTATAATCCTCTTTGTCTCTTATTTGGACATATACTCTCCACTTATCGGTAGATCTGACAGATATCTTTTCTCATGCTCCCCTAATTTGCTCATGATATCATCCTATATATCTAAATCATTTAATCATTTTGACCTTTCTTAATATGTGTTGTTGTGGAGTATTGATCAATGTCTAGTTTCTGCCAAACTACTTTTCATTTTCCACAGCAATTTTTCCCAAATAGTGAATTCTTACGCCCAAGTTTGGATATTTGGGGTTATCAAACACTACATTATGATGGACATTCCTTTCTGTGCATTGTGTACCTAATCTATTACATTGACCTACTACTCTATTTCTTAACTGATACCAGATTATTTTCATGATTGTAATACTTGTTTATAAAACATTTTGAAATCTCATATTACCTTAATTCATATTTTTTCATTGATTTCTGTGATCCTTTTTTCCAGATGAATTTTGTTCTTTTTTTTCCTATCTCTATATAATAATTCTTTGGTAGTTTGATTGGTATGGCACTCCATAAGTAAATTAATTTAGGTAGGATTTTATTATATTGACTCAGTTTACCCATGAGCAATTTCATTTTTCTGAAATTTATTTATGTAGTTTCATCAATACACATATGTATATTTTTAAGTTAAAAAATTTTCCTTCCATACTTCGTTCCCTCCCCCCTCCCCTCAGTGGCGAAGAAACAGGTTAGCATTGTGCATACATATTTTGATAAACATGCTTACAGATTAGTAATTTTCAGTATGAGGAATTAGGATTAAGGGGAAAAGATACATAAGAGATAATTTTTTTTAAAGTTTTCATCAGATTCTGGAGGGTTGGTTTTTTGTGAATTTTGTTTTCTTTTGTTTTTATTTCTCTGGATGGGGATAATAGAGTCCATTACCAGTCTAATACAGTTGTTCTGGCTCAATGGACTGCCAAGAAGAGCTGCTTCTATCAAGGTTGTTCATCTCAGTGTTGTTGATGTACTGTACATTGTTCTCTTGGTTCTACTCCCTTCATTCAGAATCAGATCCCATAAGTCATTTCATACTTCTCTAGAGTACAACCATTTATGGTTTCTTATAGAGCAATAGTATTCCATAATATTCATGTGCAATATCTTGTTTAATCATTCCTCATTTGATGGGCATCCCCTTAATTTCCAATTCTTTGCCACTAAAAAAAGAACTGCTATGAATATTTTGGAACATGTAGGACTCTTCCATTTTTCTATATTTTTTTCTGAATATAGAGCTAGAATTGGAATTGCTAGATCAAAGGGTAGGAATAGTTTTATTGCTCTTTGAGCAGAGTTTCATATTGCTTTCCAGAAAGGTTGGAGCCACTCACAATTCCACCAGCAATGCATCAATGTCCCAATCCACCCACAACATTTCCAACATTGATCATTTTACCTTTCTCTAATCTTGGCCAATCTGATAGATGTGTGATGGTACCTCAATGTTGTTTTAATTTGTATTTCTCTAATCAACAATGATTTGGAGCATTTTTATATGAATGTATATGTATATATATGAATATATAAGATGAAAGTAAAGTTTTATATATATATATATATATATATATATATATATATATATATATATATATATATATATATATAGCTTTACTTCCGTTATTTAAAAACGGCCTGTTCATATCATTTGACCATTTATTAGTTGGGGAATAACTTGTGACCTTAAAAATTTGATGCAATTTTCCATATATTTTAGAAATGAGCCCTTCGTCAGAACTCCTGGTTATGAAGATTGTTTCCCAGCTTTCTGTGTTCCTTCTAAGTTTCACAACATTGAATTGATTTTATTAGTTAGTGCAAACCCCTTTTAATTTAATATAGTCAGAGTCATTCATTTTACAATTTATAAAATGCTCTAATTCTTGTTTGATCATAAATTTATCCCTTTTCTATAGATTGGATAGAATATTTATCTATGATTTATCTATGATTTCATCCCTTATGTCTAAATTCTGTACCCATTTTGACCTCATTTTGATAGAGAGTATGAGATGTGGGTCTAAGCCTAGTTTTTTTTCCATACTATTTTCCAGTTTTCCCAACAATTTTTGTCAAATAGTGAGTTCTTATCCCAGAAACTGTGCTTGGGTTTGTCAAATAGTAGAGTGGCTGTAGTCATTTACTGTGACTTCTTTAGAATCTGTCCTTATTCACTGAGCCATTACTCTATTTCTTTACTAATACCAAGCATATTTGATGACTGCTGCTTTACAGTGTAGTTTTAGATCTGGTAGAACTAGGCCACTTTCCTGTACATTTTTGTCATCAGTTCCCTTGCTATTCTTGCCCTTTTATTGCTCCAGATGAATTTTGTTATTACTTTTTCTAGCTCAGTAAATAGTTATTTGGTAGTTTGATTGTTAAGGCAATGAATACTTACTAATTTAATTTGGGTAAAATTCTCATTTTTATTATGACATATTGTCATTATCATTATTCCTAACCATGAGCTTCTGACAGTTTTCCAATTATTTAGATCTGATTTTATTTGGTTGAGAAGTGCTTTATAATTGTTTTCATGTAGTTTCTGGGGTTTATGTGGGTTCATTTTATATTCTGAATTTGTTCATTGTTTCAGGGAGGTTTTTAGATTATTTTTGCAGGTTCTCTAGGTAAACCATCATATCATCTGCAAAGACTGAAAGTTTTGCTACCTCATTGCCAAATTTGATTTTTTTTCAATTACTTTTTTGGGGTTTTTTTTGGGAAGGTAATGGGGTTAAGTGACTTGCTCAAGGTCACACAACTAGGTAATTATTACATATCTGAGGCCAAATTTGAACTCAGCTGCTCCTGACTCCAGGGCTGATGCTCTATCCACTGTGCCTCCTATCTGCCCCTTTCAATTTCTTTTTCTTCTCTTATTGCTACTGTTAGCATTTCTAATACTATATGGAATAGTAATGGTGTTAATGGACATCCTTGTTTCACCCCTTATTTTACTGGAAATGCCCCCAATTATTCCCATATTCCCATTACATATAATATTTGTTGGTGGTTTTATATAGATATTATTTATTAATAAGGAAAACGCCATTTATTCCTAAACCTTTTAATGTTTTTAATAGGAATGGATGTGGTATTTTATCAAAGGCTTTTTCAGCACCTATTGAAATTTATTTTGATTTTACTATATGATTTATTTTGATTTTACTATTATGTGTTTAATTATGTTGAATGCTTTCCTAATGCTGAACCATCCCTGCCAACTGGTATAAATACAACCTGATTATGGTTTATTATCCAAGGAATAACTTGCTGTAGTCTCATTGCTAATATTTTATTTAAGATTTTTCATCTATATTCATTAAGGAGATTGGTCTATAATTTTCTTTCTTTTGGTTCTTCTTGGTTTAGATATCAGCACCATCCTGGTGTTCTAAAAGGAATTTGGCAGAACTCCTTCCTCTCCTATTTTTAATGTACTTTAGATAGAACAGGAATTAATTGTTCCTTAAATAATTTGGTAGAATTCAATTGTAAATCCAACTATAGCTGGAGACTTTTCCTCAGGGAGTTTACTGATGGCTTCTTCCATTTCTTTTTTCTGAAATGAGGGTTATTTAAGGAATTTATTCCCTCTTCTGTTAATCTGGGTAGTTTGTATTTTTGTAAATATTCATCTATTTTACTCAGGTTATCCACTTTATTGACATACAGTTTAGCAAAGTAGCTCTGAATTATCTAAGGCTAGTTCACCCTTTTCATTTTTGATACTGGTAATTTGGTTATGTGCTTTCTTTTTTGTAAAATCAGTTTAACCAGAAGTGTGTCTATTTTATTGGCTTTTTCATAAATCCTATGCTTAGATTTATTTATGAATTCTATGGTTTGCCTGCTTTCCATTTTATTAATCTCTCCCTTGATTTTCAGAATTTTTAATTTGGTATTTAGTTATGGATCTTTAACTTGTTCTTTTTCTATTTTTTAGTTGTATAACAAATTCATTGATCTCATCTTTCTCTATTTTATCCATACAGAAATTTAGAGATTTAAAATTTCCCCTCAAAACTGCCTTGATTGCATCCCATAAAATTTGGTATGATGTCTCATTATCATTTTCTTGGATATAGTTTTTGATTATTTCTATTATTTGCTGTTTGTGATTTGAGTATTATTTAAGATAAAGTTTTTTTTTAATTTTCATTTAGTTCTTGGTTTATTTTTCCATGATCCTTTATTAGATGTAATTTTTATTGCATCATGGTCTGAGAAGTGTGTTTTTATTTCTACCTTTCTGCATTTGATTTTAAGGTTTTTGTTTCCTAGTACATGGTCAGTTTTGGTGTAGGTGCCATGTACTGCTGAGAAAAAGGTATTTTGTTTTCTATCCCCATTAAGTATACTCCAGAGGTCTATCATATCTAAGTTTTCTAAGATTTCATTCACCTTCTTGACTTCTTTCTTGTTTACTTTTGTTGTTAGACTTATATAATTCTGAGAGAGGCAGATTGAGATCTCCCATTATTAAAATTTTGCTGTCTATGTCTCCTTGTAATTCACTCAGCTTTTCCTGTGGGAATTTGGATGCTCTACCACTAGGTACATTGATGTTTGGTAATGATATAGCTTCATTGCCAATGGTGACTTTTAAGAAGATGTAGCTTCCTTCCTTATCCCTTTTAATGAGATTGATTTTTGCTTTTTCTTTGTCTGAGATTAGGATTGCTACCCTAGATTGTTTTTTAAACTTCAGTTGAGACATAATGTATTTTGCTCCAACCTTTTACATTTGCACTATGTGTATGTCTCTGTTTCAAATCTGTTTCTTGTAAACAACATATTGTTGAATTCTGGTTTTTAATCCATTCTTCTAACCACTTCTCTTTTATGGGACAGTTCATCGCATTCATATTTACAGTTAAGTTTACATCATATCTTCCTTCATTTATATTTTTCTTTTTCCTTTTCTCATATTTCTCCTCACTAAAATTTTATTACCTTTCCCCTTTGACTTTTCTTTTAAAAATTTACCTTTCAGTTTATTTTCACTTGTAGCTTTGTCTTCTCTTTTATCAGTCTCCTCTTCCCTTATCTTTTCCTTTCCCAGTGCCCTACTTCCCTGTAGATTATTTGATTTTTAAACCTAAGTGGAAATATATCTTATTCTCTCTCTGGGCCAAACTTATTAAGTAATATTTATTCAGCATTCATACTCTCCCTTCATTCCCTTTAAAATAATAAACCTTTATGCCTCTTCCCTTGATGTTATTTATTGCTCTAATACTATTAATCAGGTATCAATCACAATTGGATTATTTCACTGCTTGATAAACTCATATTGTTATCAAGATACCATCACAGATTGTTTGTTTGAGATAAGCAGCATTTATTCAAAATGCATCAAATTATAATTACATCCATTTTTACCTTACCCTCTTTTCAAGTATCTTTCAAGTACATATTATCCTCCTCATGAACCAAAGTACCATCCAAAGCCAAATCATTTTTGCAGC
The DNA here is from genome assembly GCF_037893015.1 of Macrotis lagotis. Lineage (NCBI taxonomy): Eukaryota > Metazoa > Chordata > Mammalia > Peramelemorphia > Peramelidae > Macrotis > Macrotis lagotis. Next base: position 34,565,448 of record NC_133665.1, read on the forward strand.
CCTCCCCCCAGGCCTATTCTTACACACATTACTCCCCCTCCCCCATCCAGGATCTGGTTATTTAAGCCCTTATTAACCAAACTAAGCCTATTTTCTTTTACACATCCCACACCCCAGCAGGTACTTAACCCCTAGTTAAGTGAAATAAGATCTAGTCTCTCTCCCACTTTGCCTCTCCTCATCCACACCCAGAGTAGTTAAACTCTTGTTAAAGGAAGCTATGTCTATTTTCTTTCACACTTTACCTCCCCACCCACACACACACCCAGTGTACTTAACACCTTGTTAAGTGAAAAATGGATTAAGTCAAACCCTGACTACCTTGCAAATAATTGTAGAAAAGACACTGATTCAGTTCCTTACAGTTTCTGATGCCCTCATTATACAAGGTGCTAAACACAAGAAGATTAAAGTGGGTCAAAAGATAATGAGACACAAATTTACATTTAACACCCTTGCTTTTCTTCAGGGCTTTTTGTCTCAGACATAGTGATGTGGCCTTGGACCTCTTCAATGGAGTAAAAAGATGCAATTATATGCACATCCTTTAGTTTCATTCTCTTCAATTATATTCTACCCTTTAATTATCCTAAGAGGAGTAAAGTTCAAAAAAATTAGAAGTGTTATATCTTCCTTTTCAAGGTTTATACAATTTGATAGTCTTGACCAACATTTTTTTTTTCCTTTCCTTTTACATTTATCTTTTTTATGCAACTCTTCAGTCATGTATTTGGCAATTGAAGTCTCTGTTCAGTTCTGGTCTTTGTGTCTATTTTGTTAATTATGTGTCTTTTTTCTCTGACTGTATATGCTGAATTTTTCAGGGTAGTACATCAGGGTTGAATCCCAGGTCCTTTGCTTTCCAAAATATACTATTCCAATTCTTCTGATCCTTCAGTATTGAGGCTGATAGGTCCTGTGTATGTCTGATTGTGTTCCTTTATATTTGAATTGTTTTCTTTTTGCTGCTTGCAATATTCTTTCCTTTATTTGAGGGTTCTGGAATTTGGCTTTTATTGCCCTTGGAGTTGTGGTACTGTGATCCCTTTCTGGGGGGGTTTGTAGATTCTTTCACTGTTTATATCGTTATATTCTTCTAGTAGATTTGGACAGTTTTCTCCTATAATTTCCTGCATGGTGTTTTCCAGGTTCTTTTTTAGGTCCAGGTTTTTTGGTACTCTAATGATTCATAGATCATCTATCCTGGATCTATTTTCCAGGTCATTTATTTTCCTTAAAAGCTACTTTATTAACAATTCCTTTAATTTTTTCCACCTTTTTATTTTGTTTGATGGAATCTTGTAGTCTTGTAGATTCATTGGTTTCTATTTGTGAAATTCTAATTCTTAGGGTTTTATTTTCTTCATTTAGCTTCTGTGTTTCTTTTTCCAGTTGGTTATTTTTACTTTTAACAGAGTTGATTTCTTTGGTCAATTTTTTTAGGTTTTTGCAAGGCAGATGGGGTTAAGTGACTTGCCCAAGGCCACACAGCTAGTTAACTATTAAGTGTTTGAGACCAGATTTGAACCCAGGTACTCCTGACTCCAGGGCTGGTGCTTTATCCACTGTGCCACCTAGCTGCGCCTCTTTGGTCAATTTTTAATAATGTTCCTGCTTGACATTCATTTCTTTTTTCCATATTCTTCTTCCTCTCTTCTTTGGTTTTTAAATTCTTTTTTTAAGTTCTTCAATGAGTTTTTGTATTTAAGTTCAATTGTTTTGATACTTCCCCTGTGAGTGATTTTTCACTGCTTTCTTACATGGCATTGCTATCATTTTTGTCTGTAGAGTAGTTTTCTATAGTGAGCACTCATTTAGTTTTTTGTTGTTGTTGTTCATCTTTGTTGTTTTACCTCTGCTCCTAGGGTATAGGGAGTATAGATGCAAGCTTCTATTTTGCTGGGGCTGAGGTCTTATAATTGGCTTGTTGTTGCCTTTGCAGAGATTTTTTCCCTTTTTTATTTCCAGTTTCTGACTTAACAGTGATTTGTTCCCAACCCTGATGACTTGCTATCTAGCTACTGGGACCTCTACTATTGTTAAGTTGTTGGAACATGGAGTGCACTGTGGCTAAGAGCCTCCTGCTAACTTTCCAGCTCTCTGTCCTCCTGAAATTTACTTCCCCTTTTTCCCCAGAGACAGATCTTCACTGAAGATCCTCCATGATGTTTTCAATTGATTCTTTCATTCTTATCTTTTTTAGTGGTATCTCTAGTGTTAATTGAAGAGTAGAAGCTTCATCTATCTTTGATAGGGAAAAGCTCTGGGAACATGTTAGTTTTTCTGCAATCTTGGCTCCATCCCCATGAGCATTTTCTGTTTCTCCAATGGTTTAGATTTGCCTTTATTTGTTTGAAAAGTGTTTTGTAATTGTATTCATGTGGTCCCTAGCTTCATTTGACTTTTACCTTACCAAATATTTTATATTGTCTTCACTTATTTTTAAAAGAATTTCTCTTTTTATATCTTGCTTCTGGGTTTTGCTAGAAAGATAAAGAAACTTTGCCAAAGTTGTTGATAGTTTCAACTAATTTTTTATGTCGATTCTCTAGGTTTTTCCTGAGTATATCATTGTATCATCTGCAAAGAGTGATAGTTTTTTTCTTGTTGCCTATGTTTATTCCTCTATTTTCTTTTCTTCTTTCTTGATTGTTATAACTAATAATCTGAATAATAGTGGTGATGGTGATCCTTTCGAACAAGAAGTGATACTGCACCACAGGATTTCTGCTCCATTTTGATGAACAGTGTACCTCTCCCTCTTTGAACTATGACCTAGAAATGAATGTATATAAGGGAAATGCTTAGTAGATTTCAGTAAGGCATCCAATTCTAGCACTAAGTTCTCCTATAATCTCTTTCTAGCCAGTTTTCAGGTCCCCTTACCATCTCTAGTTTGAGAGTTCTTGAAACTGCTACTTCTTTCAAAATGAGTGCTTAGTTCCACCAATGGTGTTGTGACTACATGGGCTCAAGGCCAGACACCAACTCCATGTCATACATTCTGTTTTCCAACTTCTTAAATTGATGTGTTCTAGAAGCATTTTTCACCCTTAGTTTTTATTGGCTTTCCCACTTTTTAATTGTTTAGAGAAGAATGTTGGGAGAGCTCATTAGAGTGCTTACTCTATCATTTTGAAATGATTCATAGAGGAAAAAAAATGAACGCTCAATGAATTATAGAAATCTATCTTACCCTCGAGGAAACAGAAGAAGAAGGCAATAGGAGAAAAAGGTTGGAGGAGGTTGTATCACTCCTTTGGGTGATAAAAGAGAAGGAAGATCATGGGAGAAGGAAGTCAGATACAATACATATTTTTTTTTTTGCAATGTGGCGGGGTTGGGTGACATGCCTGAGATCACATGGTTGGTTGATTGTAGGGTATCTGGGGTTGGTTTGGGGCTCTGGTCCTCCTGGCTCCAGGGCCAACACTCTGTCCTCTGTGCTATTTGGATGCCCCACAACACACTTTTGAGGAGGGACAACGTAAAAGTAGAGAATGAAAAGAATAAATGGGAGTGGGTAGAAATAGATGGAGGGAAATATAGTTAGCAATAGCAACTGTGGGAAAAAATATTGAAGTAACTTCTCTGATGGACTTGTGATAAAGAATGTGATCCATCCCAGAGACAGACCTGATGTAATCTGTACATAGAGTGAAGTGCAATTTTCTTACTCCAGAAGCAAAAGAAGGCAGCCTATTCATACCAGATCTAAAATTATATTATAAAGCATCAGTATTAAAATTGTCTGGTACTGGCTAAGAAATTCAGTGTTGGATAAGTGGAATAGATTGGGTGCAAATGTGACAGCAGGATATGACTATAATAATCTACTATTTGATAAATCCAAAGAGTTCAACTTCTGGGTTAATAATCATTCTTCAACAAAAAAAAAAACACTGGAAAAACTGGGAGACAGAATGGCAGAAATGAGGAATAGAGTAATATCTCACACCATATACTAATATAAGGTCAAAATGAATGAAGGATATAAGCATAAAAGACTATATAGGAACCCATATGAAAAAAAAATCCTAAGAAGAATTCAGTTAAAAAACAAAATTTTGGGGGGACAAAATTCTGAATATACCAGAAGAAAACATTTGAATTTGATGTAAACCATAGCATTTTATATACATACATAATATATATATATATATATATATATATATATATATATAGGTTTGTGTACGCATAATTGTATATGTATATGTATAATGCATATTTATATATAATTATTCATAGATAATGTATATGTATATGAATTCGTACAACAGGTTAGACTTTATAAGAAAATGTATAGAAGACTGAATCAAGAATAAGTCATAGAAAAGGAATACAAAAAATCAACAAAGGCTTATAAGAGTGTTCAGTGCAAGGCTAATGGAGAATAATAAGAATGTTAGAAACAAGTGTGGTTTTTTAACATATTAAGGAAAAATAAGGTTAAAGATGAGATGGCAGCTTAATAAAGAAACTGATGATGAACTGTTCAAGTCTTTCATCCTTTACTTTGGATTGGAGAGTATAGAAAAAACAAACAAAATCAAAATCAAAACTAGTAAACAAAGAGTTCAAACCCAAGTCAATTTGACCAATTTGGGATCACTAATTTTTTTGCTAAATTCAGATTATAAAAGATAAATCAATCAAGTTCCATGCTATTGATAATTGGTAGGCATGATTGTTAATTAATAGTCAGTGATGGATGATAGATTGTCAAGAAGGAGAGAGGATCTGCTGGTTTAGGGGTGTCACTTATTAGGAATAATAAGTGCTTAAATTATGAACAATTATATTGAATAAAGCTTGGAAATAAAACAGACTTCTATCAAAATTCTATATTATTAAAACAATGATTAACAAATATATGGAAATTCAAGTAGCAATAATTAAAATAAGTATGGTAGATAGTAGGATATGACAGAAATATCTTATCTTAAATTTAGGAAAGCATTAGTTTCTGATATGCTACATTTGGACAAATTAAATGAAATTACTCTGCATGAACTCAGAGATAATTAAATGAATTAAGATATCCACTTAGAAGAATGATTCTGATGGAGCATCTCAAGAATCTGTCCTTGGCCCTTCACATCATACACATTTGTCAATGATTTGAATAAAACTATAGATGAAATATGCAGATGATATAAGATAGAAGTGATGGTAAACACTTTGGATGACCTAATCAGTATCCAAAAAGAATTCAACAAATTAAAATGCCAAGTTACAGTTAATTAAATGAAAAATATTAAGCTGTGGATTCCCTCTGATTAAAAATAAAAACTTCCCAAGTACAATGTATGAGACAAATCTCTAAACAATATTTTTTTCTGACAAAGATCTGGAGACAAAATTAATAAATAATATAATATTGTAGCTCTTTAAAAACTAATGAAATCTTAGTCTATATACAAAGAGACAGTGAAAAGGCAAGACCAAGATGGAAGAGTAGCAGGAAGAAGTACAGCAAACTTCCTCTTAAAATTCCTTCATTTGGATCTAGAAAATGCCCTAGAATAAAATGGAATTAATAATAATATTTACCTTGCATGATTGTTGTGAAGATCAGATGAAATTATATGTCTAAGCACTTAGTATCTAGCACATAGTACATTTTTATGAATACTTGTTTGCTTCCCCTTCCCTTTCCCTAATGAAATTTTTTGCTAATTACAATGACTCATTTTTTTCAGTCCAGGTTAGTACAGGGAGAGAAACAGAGAGATCTATGTACTCTGGAGGCAGCATTTGTCTAGGCACATGCTGCGATGAGCAGTCAAGGTCCAGTTTAGGGAGAGTCTGAGCAACATGGCAAGAGGAGGTCTAAGACTCAACTTTGTTGAGATTCTGGAAAAAAGATGCTACCTGATAGCTTGTCAGTACCCAATTCATAGATCCAGGGCAAATAAGAGGCAGCAAAAAGCCTGCACCCAAATATGGCATATTGGGAGAAGGGAACAGTTGCAGACATTGAGTTATGTAATTATAAGGGAGTAAATTCAGAAACAAATAGTATGTGTGTAGTTTATACCCTGAGTGCAAGCAGAGTCTCATTCCAACTTTTAGTATAGTATAAAGCCAATAGAGGAATAACCATAGGCATAGGAATCCTATACCAAAATAAAGTTTATTCATTTGACTCTTTGAATTAGCAAAACTCCTCTGATGATTGAATGGTGAGCTCAACAACTATTTACTATGGTTCAGAACCAAACCCAGGTCAGAAACTTGCAGACTTTAAATCACAGTAGTAATATGACTTTACCCTTGATATTTTCACCTTGTAACCAAGATTTTTTGGGGGGTTCCCAGACTGAACTATCATAGAGAGTCTGAAATAATACAATGCTCAATATCTCAAGAAATCAATAATGTGACTAACCTAGACCTTCTGCCTAGAAGTATACAGAACTCAGCCCTAACATCAAAACTAACCAGGAAATGGATGGGAAAAATGAGTATACAAACAACAATAAAATAATCCCATCATCTAAAGGTTTGTTCAGGGATATTCAAGACACAAATCCAGAGGACAATTGACTCCAAACTTTCTCAAGGAGTTTGTCAAAGGAAAAAGTCAGGTCGGGTAGAAATGCAACTACCTTTCCTGGAAAAGATAAAATAAGGGACTTTTTTAAAGCTAAAATGCTTTTATAAATTAAATGAGAGCACTGGGGCAAAAATTTAGAAAAGAGATGCTTGGCATAAGAAGCAAAAAAAAAAAAAAAACGACCAACAAACAATGTTTTGTCTAAGTAACAAATTTCTTGGAAGTTGGACAAATGTTCAAATGAGAAATATTCAAACAAAATCAAAAGACTGGGAAAAAATAGAACAAAATTCTATTTCATACTGAAAGTGACTCAACTGGAAAACAGAGCAAGGAAAACAAATATACGTTTAATTGGACTACTTAAAGCAATGATGCCCATTCCCCCAAATCAATTAAATATCATATTCAAAGAAATCTTGAGATTGCCAAATTTCTTAGAATCAGAGGGCAAAGCAGAAATAAAAAGACTCCATCAATCACCTTTTGAAATAAATGCCAAAATAAAAACTTTCAGTCGTCATAAAAAACTATAGCTACAATCAAGGGTCTCTATATGGTGTAGTGAGTCTGATAGTTAGGAGTCAACCTCAGACTCATTACTCAGACACAAGTCACTCTCAGAAAATCACTTATACTCTTTTTGCTGACTTTTTCAGAAATATAAATCTGTAAAAATTAGTATAATAATAATACCTATTTCTCAGAATTGTTATGAGATTAAAATAGTGTCATATAAATGCTAGCTATATTATCATTATTATTATTATCATTAACAATAAATTCTGAACTTCCAAGTAAAAAAATAGTTTAAGCAACCAGAAAAACATATAATTAAAATGTTGGAGAATTCCAGTCAAGATGCTGTATGATTTAGCCATCACCATAAAAGATGGAAGAGCTTGGAATATTATATTCTAGACCAAGGGTATACAGCAAAATATAGTATAACCATTTTGGGAGTGTCTGAAGGGAATGAATCTTCAATGAATTAGGGAACTTTCAAAAACACTAAATAGAAAGTTACAAGTTCAACAGAAAACACAAATGAAGAATTATAGAGAAACTATTTATAGTTTAATATATAGAGATGATACATGTCCCCTTTGAACCTCATCATTATTTTGGGTCATAAATGATATTTAAGTAGACAAAAGACCTGGGGCTAATTCTCTTACATTCTGATGATCTTAAACAATAAATGCATTTGGGAGATTCTGGGGAAATGACAAAATATGTCAGACATTTATGGCTCTTCAGATTCCTTCCACAACCAGACACAAAGGTGCCACAAATTGAACACAGAGCAGCTAAAATAAAGGAGCAAAGTAATTTTCTTCCTAAAATAATTTGAGAGGACCTCAGAAAAGATAAACCCTCTAGAGACTGAGGTTTGGCATCTGTGAAGTATGGAGGCCTCCAGGCTCCACTGAATCAACAAAGAAAGAAATTTTAATCTCAGCTTTCACTTCACATTCAGAAATTTCATTTTACAGTTTAGGAATTAGAGTAATAGAAAACTAAAGGACTCTATGCTGTTTCTGGAAATCAGGTCTAGTATTACTGACCAGACTCAATCCTTGACCAAGACTATGGACAAGAAAGAGTGATTACATGTTCCAAACTCAGAAAGCAAGAACATTTTCCCTATGGTGTCTGGTGGGTTAGGGGAGAAAGAGAGCAGACCCTGAGGTTGAGCACCCCCCCATGCAGAATTCAGAAATCAAAATAGGGACTTGGCCTGGACCCACACCGCCTACAACTAGTGATTAAAATGTGATTATAATAATTCGCTACTAAATTAAAAATAATATGAAAATGAATAAGCAAAGGAAAAAGAACTTGACCATAGTTAGCTACTTTGATAAAACAGATCTGGGTTCATATTAGAGGAAGATAGTGAAGTTTAACAAAAGCCACTCCTACCCCAAGAATGAATAGCAAATAGTCATAAGCCCCAAAGGAGTTATGGGAAGAATTAAAAAAGTAATTTAAAAAAAGCAAATAAAAGAGATCAATAAAAATTTAGGATAAAAAGCAATCCAAGAAAATTTTGAAAGGAAAATTAAGCAAATTGAAAAAGAGATATAAAATATTAAGGAAGTAAATAACTGCTTAAAAATAAAATTGGAAAAGAGGAATCAATTGATATTATAAGGCACCAAATAATAAAATTAGAAGAGTATCTGAACATCTCATTTGAAAAATAACTGATCTAGAGAATAGATTGAAGAGACAATGTAAAATTATAACTTTATCTGAAATTTATGATAAAAAAAGAATCTGAATACAATATTTACTAGAAGTGATTAAGGAAATTGCCCCATATTTCTAGAATAAGATGGTAAAGTAGAAAGAGGGAAAAAAATTGCCATTCACCACCTGTTTTCCCAGGAGGAAAACACTGAAATGTCATAGCCAAGTTATAAAACTCCTAGGACAAGGAGAAAATATTGCAAAAAACAACAAAAAAGAAATTTAAATACTGTGGAAATACAACTCAAGATTTCACAAGAACTAGCAGCTTCTACTCTAAAATAACTGTTGGCTCTGGAACATTATAAAAGAACAAAACAGTTGGGGTTATATCTAAGAATAGCTTATCCTCAAAATTTGAGTATGATCCTGAATGAAAAATAAAAGAGCATTTGACAAACTGAAAGATCTATAGCTATCTGTATCAAAAAGACCAGAACTCAATGGAAAGTTTGATATAAAAGATCAGAACAAATATAAAGATACAGTGAAAGATTGATCATAAGGCATTCATTAAGGTCAAACTGTTTACTTAGTGTATCTATGAAAATGTTTGCAATATTCTTAAAATTGTCAGCTTTACTGAGATGGTTTTAAAGAAAGGTTGGGGCTAAATTTCATATGATGGGATGATTTTAAAAAACAAAGTTGGGTAGGAAAAGGTAAATAGAAACAAAATGGTTCATGAACTAAAACAGAGGAAGAAGGTGGAGTTGGGGGTAGAGAGGAAGCAGGTGATATTGGAACCATAGTTTCATCCTAATTGAAGAATAAACAATGTGTACAGCTGGAATGATATAGAAGTCTTCTGAAAATGTAGAGAATTAAGAATATTTGGAGAAAGGGTAGAGAATGAACTTTTAGAAGAGTATATAGCCTGGGATTTTACAAAGTGCAGGAGAGGATTGGGATGAACACAGGAAGGTAGTGAGAAAATAGGGGAGAGAAGATAATGCAATAGAAATAGGTTAAAAAGAGAGACAGAATGAAAATGATGAATAAAAATAAGATGAAGGGAAATTCACAAATAGTAATTAGAGCTTTGAATGTGAATGGGATATTTGTTACAGTTTTCTCTGTAGTGGCAAAGAACTGCAAAATGCAGGAATCCCCATAGATTGGAAAATAGTTTAACAGCTGAACAGTATCATTGTGATAGAGATAGAATACTATTAGGTTCTAAAAATGATGAACTATTTCAATGATCTTAGAAAGGCATGAAAATACACAAAATAGTGAAGAATGAAATGAGCAGAACAAAGTAAATATTGTATAAGGTAACCACAATATTGTTTTTAAAATATTTGAGCAATTAAGTCATTTTGACTATTATAAATATACACATTTAAAATAAAGAACAAATGAAGAAAGATGCTATCTATCCAAAGAAAGAATTGATAAAAACAATTATGTATAGAATAATTTTATGTACATATACATTTGTGTGTGTATGTGCCTAATGGTTGCCATTTTGAGGGTAGAACTTGGAAGGAGAAGAAAGGAGGGGAAATTATATGATAACTTTATTAGATATTCAAAATATTTCAACTGTATTATACTGGCTATGGACTATATTGTTCTCATCCAGAGGAAGAAAAACAAAACACACACACACACACACACACACACACACACACACACACACAAACAACCCTTCAGAATCTGATAAACACTATATAAAAATTATCTCTTATGTATCTCTTTCCCTTAATCCTAATTCCTCATACTGAAAATTACTATTCCATAAACATATTTATCAAAATATGTTCTTACAATGCTAACCTCACTGTTCGCTGCTGAGGGAAGGATGGTGGAAAAGAAGAGAGGAAGGGAATTTTATAACTTAAAAACTATACATGTGTATATAGGGATGAAAATAAATAAATAAAATAAAAATATCTAATATCAACTATCAAAAAGTTTCATAAAAATGTTCTTTTTATTATGCTACTACAGAATTTTATTTTATTCCACAAATAAAAATTTAAATAAATATGTATATATATATATATATATATATGAAACATATGTATTTAAAAATAGATAAAAAAAGGGAGAAAATGGTTGAAAAAAGGTGAAGGAAAGGAAGGTTAGATAAAATCATCTCACTTAATCAGCATATGTAGAAAGTAATCTATACAAAGAAGGAGGAAGAAAGAATTGACTGACCACTTGAATTTCACTATCAACTGAACTGATCAAAGGAAGGAAAATACAGACACACACACACACATACACACACACACACATGCAAGTGCACATGCGTGTGCACGCATTTGGGTAAAAAAATATGTTTTACTCTAAAGGAAAATAATAAAGAAAAAGAAAAAAACAAAAGAATTAGAAAAAGAGTACATTAAAAGAGTGACTAAGGATATGTAATAATGCATATATGCATGTATGTTTCTATAATGATTGCACATACATTGGAAAATGATTGAACAAATTAGAGCATATGATCTCCAAGTTTTTTTTAACCTCCTTTCTATTGCCTGTCTGCCATAATTTTCGTTTAGATGTTTATTTTTTCTCCATTAAAAAAAAGGAAGATCTTGGAAGGTTGGGACCACGTATTCTAAACTAACTTTATCTTCTAAAAGTTTTTCACAAAAAGGGGGATGAGAGATCTTGTTGAACTAGACCAATGGTGGAAGTTAGTTGGTGCAGTGGATAAAGCACCGGCCCTGGAGTCAGGAGTACCTGGGTTCAAATCCATTTTCAGACACTTAATTACCTAGCTGTGTGGCCTTGGGCAAGCCACTTAACCCCATTGCCTTCCAAAAAAAACCCTAAAAAAAAGAAATAGATCAGTGATGGGGTCCCTCCTTTTCAATTCTGTGAGACTCTGAGTCTGAAAATTAACCCCATATTTTCTAACCCTTTAAGTAACTCTCTCTCTTCTCCTGGTTCTTGTTTCTTCCTCTGGCTGACATTACTCCCATTTTCTGCTTCTGCATAACATCTGAAATTTACCAAAGACAATTGCATTTCCCCCAAGTCCTACCAGATTCTAACACTCAGCTTACTACCTGGATAATTAAGATGAACAAGAAAGATTTTTTTTCCTTTGACTTGCAAAGTCCTTCAAATTCTCCACATTCTCCCACTAACCTTTCCCTGATTCACACTCTACCACTTAGTTATAATGACATCTTGTATACTTAATACCCTCACCAGCAGATTCTTTTTTCCTATTACGCAGCAAAATGTTTTGCCTAGAAGCCTCTTCTCAATAGACAGAACACACAGTGATATTAAAATAAATGAAAATCATAGACTGTTAGAATTTGAAGGGATGAAAGGGAATATTTACTCCAACTCCACTCATTTTACAAGTAGTGATGAAATATGTCATGGAAGACTCCCAATTTTCCTGTGAAGGAAACAAAACTGACAATCATATATACTCATTTATTATTGACAAATCATTGGTTTACTGTCATGTAGGCCCAGGCTAACTTCTGTTTCCAGACATGAATTTTATGATTTGAATCTGTGAATATAGGTTGCATTCATCATCATCATCATCATCATCATCATCATCATCATCATCATCATCATCTGCTAAATAATGTTTAGACTGTATTCATGATGATAAGAGAACAATGATAAAGAAAATAGAGTTGGCTAGAAAAAAATTTGATTACAGCATAAATTGATTGTGATTGCAGGACATTCTAATTTGATTGCATTATGCACTATTGCAAAGGTAAGATGAGATGCAGTATAAACAAACTCTATTAAGTAGACAATGGTGGTTGATTTACTTGTTAACTGCTCCTTATCAGCTACTTCTTTTCTCTTCAATATAATTTTAATAACAGCTTTGTGTTTATTACATCACAATCATTTCCCCATATACCCTTCTCCCGAGATCCCAAACCTCTCTTGAAAGAAAGAAACATAGTCAAGTCCAACCATCACCATCACTATGTCAGTCATATGTATTATATTGGATTTCTGGAGTCATCTGGCCTCAGAATTAAGTTTGGTAATGTAATTTGTTATGAGTTCAAATATGTGTGTATGTGCATATTTGTCTGCATGTGTATTTTAATACTATTGCTGTCAATTCTTATATTATTCCTCATAATAGGTATTCTATTGGTTTCTCTCTTAGCTCATGACTTCCCATGTTTCTCTGAATTCCTAATCTCCTCTCTTTCAGTTTTATATATGTGATTTTTAACATTAGATATATTTATAAATTACTCCCATTTCATGAGAGGTTGCTTGTAACAAAGTAAAACAGGTATGTAAAAGTAATAACACAGTGACTTCATTTCAAAGTACATGCAACATTTCATATCTGTGCCATCAATCTCCCACCTTATTTTTAAAATTAATTTCTCTACCTCTCACTCCCTATGTTACTCACAAAGGGGTTTTTTATTATGCAATAATACACCATTAAATTCATATCTCACAGAATTTTTACCCATTCCCTGGTGAATGAGGGCCCATGTTTCTGAGGATTTTTTAAAATAACTTCGAAAAGTGCTGCTTTGAATATTTTTGCTCCTTATTTTCTTAAAAATTCCAAGTCAATCTCAGAAGTTATTTTCCATTCTCTTTGAATTTATTCATTGCTATTTATATTTATTGAGTTATTATGTTCTATTTATTTTCCTGAAACATATACTATGATTTGTAAACCATAGTAAAATATAAAAAGAAAAAGGAATTTTTCATCTATCACTCCAAAGATTTAAAAAAACATACTTGCTACTTAGGAAATTGCCTTTTGTTATATAAATTTCCTCTCTAAGGGTAGAAATATTCCCTTACCACCATCTATAACTGCAATATAGAAGAATTTATCTATAACTTTGAAAAGTAGTTCTTATAGTAGAAAATGAACATCAATCATTATCATATTGAAATGAAAAAAATCTATAAAGAGTAGATAGGGAATTGATTTAGTAATCATTTTGGGGAATCAAAATATATTATTGGAAACTGAATTATGATATATTTTTGAAAGCTATTTCAGGATATGACCACCAAAATGAAGAAATAGTTGTTTTTCTAATTAATTCCAATCTCCAAATCTGAAAAGAAAGTATGAAAATATGTATAGTATAGCAGATTCATAGAATCTGATATTTTGATACTTCAGTGTCCATTTAGTCCAAGTCATACATGAAAGGAACCCCCACTATAAAACATCTTCCAAGATAATTCTTTAGCAGTATAAGACTGAGGCAGTTTAATGGGACTGTAAAATATGTAGATTGTGATCATTTTTGATTATACAGCATAAAATTAGTTATTTAATGAATTGATTACTGTACGTACTGATTATTATGTATTGTGTGGGCAAAAATTGATTCCATTGCTTCAAAAATCTCTTACATGCCCTATGTGCTAGTCATATAAAGTCGATAAATAGGGAAAAATAATGCATTAGCAAAAAACTAACACATTATCTTATATAATTTTTTTAATTGTTGTGAGTAAATGATTCTATATCTTTAGCTCTTCCTCTGAGAGACTCCTTAGCATATAAACTTGTACTCATAAGTTTGATCTTTGTGGGAACTGCTCATAGATTCTAGTGATTATCCTGTGATGTTCTATTCAATAGTAAGCTACTTACTACTTTAATCAGTAGCTCATGAGCCCTCATCAATATGCTTTCCATCGACATTCAATAGAAATACTTACTCTGAGCAAAGGGATTTACTTAGATGGTATAGTAAAACCAAAACAAACAAAAATAAAAATAAAAAATATAAAACATTTCTCAATAAACCCAGAGCACAATCTCATGGTATAACCTGTTTGGAAGGAATAGGCAAAATTTAAATTGAAATGGTAATGAAGTACATATATACTTCACTCTACTGACCAAGGCCAATAACGACTCTGAGGAATCTGGTGTCTTTTCTCTCTATGCTGAGTTCTTGTGAAGCTAACATTCACAGTCTACTGCTGGGCAGATACTATCAGGAATCATGTTTCTGAAAATTTATTATGAACATCTCTGCTTCTTCAACTGTCCCTCAAAATCTGCTGAACTGATTTTCCAACTGCTCAAGGGTTGTTTGCCCTTGGGAGAGTAGATTTTCTTCTTAAAGAAGTGGGAGTGTGGGGCAGCTAGGTGGCACAGTGCATAAAGCACCAGCCCTGGAGTCAGGAGTACCTGGGTTCAAATCCAGTCTCAGACACTTAATAATTACATAGCTGTGGGCAAGCCACTTAACCACATTTGCCTTGTAAAAAAAAAAAACTAAAAAAAAAAAAGAAGTGGGAGTGTGAAATAAAAAAGAAAAACAATCATCATTTTCGCCTGGCTGGATCACCTTTCATAGCTGCTTTGAGTATGGGCTTTCATAAACTCTTATTCTTTCTAATGAAAAACAATGTTTTGTTCATAGGTGGACCAGGTTCCTTTAATTTCATAACATAAACATTTTCTCACTTCATATAATATCACTGGATATAAACACATTCTGAATATCTCAGCACCTCATTTTGTATGATTACAGACTGTGACTACATCAACTGAGCAGTGATGGAAAGGAATATAATTTGACACACTTTCATGTATTTGGATTTTTATTTGCATATCTAGAATTTCTATTCAGACCATCATAAAGAAAATCTGCCCAGAAGTCCAATGGGAATAGATTTCATTAGAGGTTCCAGACCACCACCATTGCTACTAAATAAAAAAAAAAATATTGATCTACAAATTCCAGGTTAAAAGAATTTTATTCCTAGAAGATTGTTATGTAATTACCACAACATTATAACATGAGGAGAAACTGGGAAGCTAGGCAACAGAGCAGATATTATGCTGGTCCTACAATGAAGCAGTCCTTATTTTCTGGAGTTCAAATATGACCTAAGATTTCTCACTAGTTATGTGATCCTTGACAAGCCATTTAACTTTGTTTCCTTCAGTTCCTCATGTGTAAAATGATCTGGAGAAAAATCACAAACCATTCCAGTTTCTCTGACAAGAAAACCCCAAATGGAATCATAAAGAGTCAAATATGATTGAAAACTGATTTAACAACAATGATGAAAAACCGCACCTTGCTGTAGGTAGTAAACTGTACACCTTGTTGCATGAGATTGAACCACTTGATTCCTTAGACAAAACTGTAATTTGAAACTATTGTGCTAGAAACTTCCATAGCATATGGAAGCTTAGTATTAGGTCCTTACATGCCTTTGCCATTATTGAAGGGAAATCAAACTATCATAGATCTTTACCTTGAAGGGACTTTAGCTCCAGTCATCTGATTATATGATCTTGAATTTAAGAGTACAGAGATTTTTAAGGTCATCTAGTTCACCACACCCCCCCCTCCTTTTTATTCAGTTGAAGAAAGCAAATTACAGAAAGGTTAAATGATTTGTCCAAGGTCAGCAAAAATAGCAAACGTAACAAAATAACAAAGCCTATAAGTGGCAGAGTCTGTTTCAAACTATAGTACTGTTATTCCAGCTTCAATTCCCTTTCCACTGAACCAGTATGACTGAGGGAAACTTTTTTTTTCCTATAAAACTGTTTGACAATGTTAGCAACATTAGATTGGTTAAGACACACACATTCCCACACTGAACTAAGAGTACTAATTAGTTTGGAATTCATTAAGTACCAGGTCCAGAAAGAGCATAAAGCTTCCTTTTCCTGTTGCCTTCATTTATTCCATTATTTTTCAGAAATATTTTGCCCATAAATCATTAATTATTCACATATTAAAAATAAAAACCATAACTGTTGCAACATAACTTTAACTTAAAATAAATATCTTTGAGATAATAAATCAACAATTAAGCATTAGCATGATGACAATTTTGCTTGCCTTGTACTTTGGATGGACTCTTGGCAGGATGTGCAAAGACCATTAAAATCTAGTTAGAAAGGTTCGCAGAGTTCCTTTTGTACAACTAACTCCACTCATTTTAGAGAGAATTTTGCTAATATCTGTTAAAAGAACTATCAAGTGGAGATTGAACTAATGCCCCCTCCAATGCCCCCAATTAATTTCCCTGAAAGTAACAGAGGCATTCCAATTATTTTATCAATCAATTACTCTTTTCAAAGTAACTACTTCTACATCATTAAGTATTTTAGTTAGTTGGGAACAGAATTCTCTGAATCTCTACTTGTTCATCTTTTTTTTTTTTCCTTTGAATTATTTGCCTTCCTTTTGCTAACTACATCAAGGACCTTTTTGACTTATGTCATAAAACATTCAAGGATGGGGAAGAAGAGCAAGAGGTCTTCTCCTTTGCCTTGGTGACAATGGGAGGAATTTATAAGTGAATGCATACACACATATTATATATATACATAATACATATGTGTATTTTAAAATATTATATACATATGACTATATATGCATATATGTAGGTATGTATACATGTATATATCTATATACACACATGCATATATACATGCATATAAGCATATGTGTATGTATATATATAAAATGCATATACATGCATATATATTTATATGTATATATATATATATATATATATATATATATATTTTGGGGCTTTAAAAATAATAACATTCAAAGCCACTCCCCTTCCCTCCTTCACAGTGCCTCTCTGACTGAATGCCCATGTGGAAACTTGCTATAACAACTGAAGAGTGAGTGGATGAAGGTGTTGAGAAGTGATGCTTAAGTGTTAATTAGACAGTGTTGAATGAACAGATTGCTGAAATGGGAGGTACTGAAATGCTGGGATTGCCCATATTGGTTTAAAAAAACTTTTCCTGCCAAGGAATTATTCCCAAAGGTATTTTTCAACCATTGAGGAAGATGTGACTTTCATTTTGTGAGTGACAAAATTTCCAGGGCATTCCTGGAGTGATGACAGGTGCAGCCAGGGATTTTCAAACTGTGCAAGGGTCTGGTGTTTGTGAAATGTGAAGACAGTGTTGTGAGTCTCCAGAAAAGAATGCCAGATGTGCGATTAGGGATGAGGGGGATTGTTTGAAGTCTGAGCAGAATCAGAGTGTTTCAAATGGAAGCTGGCAATATATAAAGAAAATGCATACTGGATCTAAGTAAGAAAAAAGATTAATTTAATCATGGTATACTAAATAGATAAAATTATCCTTATCTTTTTTCAATTTTTTTTTTTAAGAATGCTAGCCAAGTTGGGGCAGCTAGGTGGTGCAGTGTGGGTGGCTAAGTGGCCTAGTGGATAAAGCACAGTCCTTGGAGTCAGGAGTACCTGGGTTCAAATCCAGTCTCAGACACTTAATAAATACCTAGCTGTGTGGCCTTGGGCAAGCCACACTTAACCCCATCTGCCTTGCAAAAACCTAAAAAAAAAAACCAAACAAGAATGCTAGCCACAATAGCTAAGATAGCCACAAGCTACTTTACTGAATTCCTTGTTAGAAGATCACTATCTCCTTTTGGGTTTTACATTACAATATAACTTACTCTGTGCATATCTACCTACTGAATCAATAGTTATTGTGGAGATTACAACTAATAAAGGAACAAATGAAAAAGCAAGTTGTGAGAAATTGGGAAGATTCTCAAAAATTATCAAATATAAGGAAAACCTGATAATTTAAAAAGTTTTATCTATCATTATTCCAGAATATCTCAATGTCATTAATCTATTAAAACAATTTAAAACCTGTTAATACATTTATTATGAACTTGTGAACTGAAACATTATATACTTTATGTAGGAAGATGATGATGTGGTGATGAGGATGATGATGATAACTCACTTTTACATATTGCTTTAATGTCAGGTTCAGAAAGACTTTATATACATTATCTCATTTGATCTTCACATCAACTCTGTGAGTTAAGTAATGTGATTGTTCTTACTTTGCATGTAATAAAAGAACTAACTGATGGAGATCCAATCCCCAGAACATGTCCATGGGGCTTTGCCTCCTACTAAAATATATGGGAACATGGTGGTGAGACTATTTATGAAAGTCTTTTATAACATGTAATGGAGACCTTCTCCTCAGAATACAGGTACTATGATTATCTACTTTTCTGCTCACCTCCTGTATGATGTTTTGAATCTTTTTAACTAACTACAGAACCTGAACTGACAGTGCATACCAAGGACCCCAATGGAGTGTTTCTTTTCTGATGATGGTTCTGGGAAGAAATAATGAAAACTTATATCTGAATAAGAGAGACCTTGGTCCCTTTTTTTCACCTTCCAGGGTATTTTGTGACCTGAAAGCATATTACTTTTGGATTTCTATCCCTATTACATTTGCTCTTTCTTGATATTAGGTGAAAAAATATTATGAACTTTGATAGTCGAAGAAAGACACCAGAAATATAATGGTCATACCTAAGAATGAGCCTAACACGAATCCACTGCCTCTACTTTGGACAGCCTCTTAAATAATGGCCTCAATAAGCTGACCAACAGATTGAGAATGCCACCACTCCAGAGCAAGTGCTATATTTGCTTGATGGTCAACACAAGCTGCACCATCACCATGGTGCTCTCATGGTGATTAAACTGTCTAGCTTCTTGACTGATAAGCACCAGGACAAGAACTGACTCACCAAGGATGCTTAAATTCAGAAGCTCTTCTGTACTGTGGATAGTCATGTATCTTCAATACGGCATGGAACCCTTATGAATTTGCTCCAGAGTCTATATACATTACAACTTCCCAAGAATTTCAAGCCCCTTTGATCTGTGGAGCAAGAGGTTTGGTGGTGGCAGCTTTGCTGATTTAAATATAAGAACCTGTTTTTTTCTGGCAGAGACGAGCATCCCCTACATGCAAGGGCACTCCTCAAAAGAGCTCCTGACTGAATTATCACTGTACTTGGAGTGACATTGGACAGAGATTGAGGACTGCTGCACCATGGTGTTCCTCAAGACCAAAGTTGGGCAGGAGGCAAAGATGGACCATCTAGAGGACAAGAAGAGAATGGCAACTGCCCAGCTAGTTAACCTCCCTGGATGGCTGGTTGACACCCTGGAGCTGGCAGAGCAATTTGGCCCTAAGGACCTACAGAAAGTGATGCTGACTCTGGCTTCTCAGAACCAGCAGCCAGTGCCCTTACTTTGAGCTATCTCCTATCACGTGGCTCAGAAACCTTTTACCCTGACAAGAGGAATGCTTATTGACTTTGCATATGCTTATAGAAAACTAAACTTCCAAACCCAGATATTCCAAAAGCTTGTTGCTGAATTGCTTCCCCAGGTATCCACCATGATGCCCAGTGATATAATGCAGTGTTTCAAATCCTTTGCCTTCCTCAAGTGGCTCAACTTGCCTCTTTTTGAAGCCTTTACCCAGTACATCCTGAACAAGACAGACAGCTTCAACAGACTCCAGCTGAGCCACATGATCCTGGCATTTGCTTGCCTGAACTTCCATCCTGAGCAAGGAGAGCAGTTCAGTTTGGTACGTTGGGAAGCTGGAGCCAGAGCTGGCCAAATTGAACCCCTCCCTGCAAGTTGATGTGGTGTGGTCCCTGTGTATACTAAAGCAAGTACAGAAGACTCAGCTTCAAGAAATTTTTTTCCATAACTTTCACAGCCAGTTTCTAGGTGGCAAATTTCCTCAGAACCAAAACACCTGTCAGAAGCTGATCCACATCAATGCAAGTGCTTTACTGGAGCATAGAGTACACTGGGCCATTCCTGCCAATAGTCGCCCTCCTCCCCTAACATTCCACAAACAGGAGGATGATACCCATGCAGAAAGATCTGCAGAACATACCAAAAAGGTGACTGGGGAGTGAGGACATGGCCTGTTTTGGAGAGAACACTCAGCATGACTGAGAAGTGGAGGCAAAGTTGGTTCTTGATGTGTACAATCAGCGTCTGCCTGTGAAGAACTTCTTGGCACCTCACCTGACTCAGCCAGCTGGAATTCAGCCTTTGCCCCCTTAGGCCAAGAAGTTGGTTTTCCTGCATTGGGAATTTCCAAATTTCACCAGCCACAGCAAGGATCTACTGGGTGGATTTGCTATGGCCATTTGCCACCTTTGGGCTGCAGGTCTCCTGATGGTGGAGGTTCCATACTATGAATGTCTGGAGTTGAAGTCTGAATGGTAGAAGATTACCTACTTCAAGGACAAGGTGGGGAAGGCTGTGGCAGAGGACTTGGCCAAGTGACCTTCTGTCTGCAGCAGAGCAACTTGAGTTGAAGGAAGAACTTGTGCATCCAAGTCCCTGCCAGTTAGCTCATGCTTACTCCCAGAGACTTCACACAGCACTTAATATCTGCCTGCCAAGGACATGCCTGGGCCCTAGATGCTGGTTGGTTTTGAGGCTTTCTCCTCAATGTCCTGACTTCCTGCTGCTACTGAATTGGGGTTATTGGCTAATCCTGTCCTCTTGGGGGAGAGGGGGTGTAACTGACCTACATTCCCTTAATAAAGGTTTCCCTCCGAGATGTGAAGAAAAAGAAGTGAAGTTGACGGGGTAAATATTTGTTAGCAACCACTTTCAAATTAAGTTCATTTTTCCCAGAAACTGAAACTTAGAGGGGTGAAGAGTTCCCCCACAGGTAGGGGATGTTTGTATTTATTTTTCTTATAGCATCTTTTAAGTAAATATCCATTAGTAAAAATTGAATGATTTTTAATGGTTATCAGTAATGTGGAGGAGATATAAACAAATTCATATTAGAGCCCTAATATTGATGATTATATTGGGGAGAGTACTTAAATTGGTAACTTAAAGAACTCTTTCACTCTCAAAAGTTTGCCAAACCAAGCTCTGAGAACCTGACCTGTTAGTGCCTATTTGGATGGAGAGAGTTCACCAGTCTTACTAAAGATAGATGAAGAAATTAGATCTCAGAGAAGGTAATTTGCCTAAGACCACACAGGTAGTGTCTAAAGTGAGTTTCAGATTCAGGTATTCCCTATTCAGTGTTTTTATCCATTAGGACATACCATAATCAAAGAGCTTTAATGACTTATACCTTTTACTAATCCACCATTAGAAGTGGAAATGATTTCTAAATACCTAGAGTAGATGGTGTTTTTAACTCTTGAATCAATTCAGGGCCTTCATAAGATTTTGCAAAGTAGAGAAAAATGAAGCTGTGAAATCTCATTTCATTCTAGAGCAATGTTAAGGGAAAAAGAAAGAAAAAATTAAGAAAGAGCTTCACTTCTTTGATGTATCTTTAAGTGATTGATTTAATATTTGAATGTGTCAAATTCCAAGTGTCTGCCAACCATAGATGGAGTAATCCTATATTCTTATAAGCTATATTAAGAGCACAAGACAGCCATTTATACTAAGCTGGATGGGTTTCAAGTACAGAATCAATCACAGATTGTTGAGTGAGAACCAGTCTACCTAAATTACAGATTCTTAACTAATAAGTTAGTCACCATATTATGCAGCTTTTTCTTACCATGGCAATGAATGCATATTCTTTCCTGAGAGGTGTTGCAATCTGCACTGCCTCTGGCAAAACCATACTGATGAATCAATTATCCTAGGTGTATTAAATTCTGAAAGTAACAAATCAAAAATAGAGGTAATGGCATACTGGAAAACAGAATGATTTCTTTCTAATAATATTTCTTTTCTTCTTTTGATAGACAAGTGATAAAAATCATGTCATGTGAAAAGTAACTTGAAAGCTGCATACTTCTCATGTATGATCCATCTAATTATTTCTGACTAAGATTTTGTGCATTTTGCAACTTTCTCAAATTAAAACCTAAGTGCTTTAAAATTCACCAAAAGACTAACTATTGATCACTATTATTTTTGGCTGAGACTTATGGGTTTCCTAGTCAAATAGAAGGAAATATTCAACACCAGAGATCTTTATCTAACTTAATAGTATTGTCTCTCTTCCCTCTAGGAGCCGAAGTACAGGGCATTCTTTAATGTCTAAGTGACCCTCTAAGTTTAGTTATTGCCACAGAATCCAGTGTTTCACCTGCAATTAGTACAATAGCTTTGTTTTTGTTTTTGTTTTGTTCTGCCATGAAATTGGAAGGATTCATAAGTTGCTTCATTTGCCAACTGAGCAGCTTCTGTGATAACCAATGTTGGCCAATAAGGAAGGATACAACAATATTTAAACATAAAAGTCTTTTCCCTCTCAGTGGACAGAAACTTGCTAGTCCTGGCTTGAAATATTTCTTTCAAAGCAGACAACCCTTTTATAGCAAAAGACATATTATTAGAATCACATCCACTGGAAGATTCAATTTTCAATTTTGTAAATATTTATTAAGCACCTATCATGATCAAAACAATGTGATAGATTAACATTAGCATTAGCATTAGTAATGCAACAAGAGAAACAAAATATTCCATGCCTTTAAGGAGCTTACATTCTAATGGAGGAGTACTAACCTACCTTTATGAGGGTTGATAAGGATTAGAGAGTGTTTATTGCTCATTATAACTTTATAGAAATATTGAAAGTTTTCAAAGCAAGAGGCTTTGTATTTCCAGCATCCAGCAATTGTCTGTCTCTTTTCCTACCAGAATCATTTCTTTGAATTTCTCTGTCATTCCCCCCAAGAATTTCATCATCAAGAATCTCACCCTCTGCATGAATGGGTCAGCCTAAGTACATATACCTTATCTGGACATTTTGCCCCTTTGATTGACAGATGGAACAATGAACTTTTCCCAAATCTCCATTTAAAGAGCATACCCAAGCCAACTACAGCTTCATTGTTTTTATGGTTTGGAACTCCTTTGAATTTTCCCATC
The DNA here is from genome assembly GCF_037893015.1 of Macrotis lagotis. Classification (NCBI taxonomy): domain Eukaryota; kingdom Metazoa; phylum Chordata; class Mammalia; order Peramelemorphia; family Peramelidae; genus Macrotis; species Macrotis lagotis. The sequence goes on from NC_133665.1 coordinate 34,588,945, forward strand.
ATTCCCCCATGCTAATTATCTCCTCCTTCAACTTTCTTTTGTGTGTATTTTGTCTTCTTCAATTACACAGTAAATTCCTTGAGGGCAATGACTTGCTTTTTTTCATATTTATAAGCCAAGGATCCAGCACAATGCCTAGCAGAAATATATGCTAAATAAATGGTTTTTTGTTTGACTAAATTATTAATGATTGACATATTTTTTCCTTGTGACAGCTCTCAGTAATAAGTGCTATTTATTATCACCTTTTTAGAGTTAAGGAAATCAGACATTCATAGTTCTTTCCTGTGGTTCCCCAACTATCAAGTACCTGAGGTAGGATTCAAACCTAGGTCTTCCTGACTCTAAGAACAGCACTCAAAACAATATACTATGTTGTCTTTCTACATCTGTAAACCACTTAATTAAGTGAATATAGAGAAGTGAATAGGAGATAGAAAGTGCATTCCATTGTTAAACAGGAAATAAGAGAAGTGGGTGACTTGATAAATGTAGGAAGTTGTATTAACATATTATCAAAAAAGAGACAATGCAAAGATAATACATATATGTTTCCTAAAATTATTAACATTTTCTAGCTAATCACAGAATGAGTAATCTTTTATGCTTGTTTAGTGGTTTAGAGATATTTGTGACAGTTCTAAAACATTTAATCTGTATTTAATTTCCTTAGTTCACCCTGACCTTTATCTCTTAGCATGAGGAAAGGACAACAAACATTGAGGTAAGTAAAGTAATTTTTAATGGTTTGATGAGATTTGTCATTTGAAAAATCTCTTTTGGGGGCCAGAGGACATGGGTTGGTACAACAAAAAAATAATTACATGCATTTGAGGGGAAAAGTGTTGTATCTGAGTTCCTTATTTAGTTGGTTATTCCTTTGATGTTTTCAGCAGACTTTTTTTTAGCAATCTCAGGTGATCAAAATGAAAGAAATCATCATCTGATGAAGAATTCCATTTAATCAACTAAAGTCATGTCTATACAGTTGCAATGATTAAGATAATTCAGACTAAAAATAACTACATTTTTTGTCTGAGTTTCTCAGATAATAAAGGAAAAAAGTGGAATTTGTTTGTTTAATGAGGCCATGCAGGTGGTTCTACAACTCCCTATGCCTCTTCCTTTAGTCATTCACCTTTTCTAAAAATGAGAAAAGAAGAAGAAGAAGAAGGAAAAGAAGAAGAAGAAAAAGAAAGAGATAAAGAAAGCAAGAGGAAAGAGGAGAGAAAAGGAGAAGTGCAAGAATTTGAAAAAGAAATAGGAGCAGTGGGCTGTGAACATTACATTATTTAAAATTTTATTCATTTTCTTAATTTTTCAAATAAATTAAATATTTTCATAACACAGTCTAATGAAGATGTACATGAAACTATAACTTTATCATGTACAACTTGTTACTCCTTTTATATATACATATATATATATACATATATATAGTTAATTTGGATATTTGTAATAGTCAAAATGACATATTTGTTCAGAGTTGTTCTTAAAACAATATAGTTCTTATTTCATGCAACATTTTCTTAATTCTCATTTTACTTTTCATTATTTTGTGAAAAATTATCCTTTTTCCCCTCCTCAAATTAATGAGCTCATCATTTCTAATAACAGAGTTGTATTCCATCAAGAACATACTCCATAACTTGTTCACCCATTGTCCAACTGATGGGAATTCCTTCAATTTCCAGGTCTTTATCATTATAATGTGACCTGCTATAAATATTTTAAAATATATAGGATCTTTTGTTTTTTTCCATAATCATCTTTGAAAATAGAACTTTTAGTGATGCTGTTGAATAAAAGGTTTTAGGCAGTTTAATAAATCATTTGATATAATACCATATTGCTCTCCAATCACAATTCCACTGAGAATGAATTCATGTCCCAAATATTCCACATCTCCTCTCACATTTATCACTTTCTTCTTCAATCATTATAACAATTGGATTGTTAAAAAAATGTGTTAAGATATTTTTAATTTGCATTTTTCTATCAATAATGATTTAGAGTATTTTAAAATGACCATAAATTAATTTGATTTCTTTATCTGAAAGCTTCTTGTTCATATCCTTTGACCATCTATCAGCTAAAGAATGACTTGTATTTTTAGATAATTGATAAAATTCTTTATATATTTGAAATACAAGACCGCTAATTCAAAAACTATAAAATTTTCCGCAATTTTCTGCTTTCTTTCTAATCTTGACTACATTGGTTTAATATGTACAAAACTTTTAATTTTGACACAATTGAAATTATTTATTTTATACCTTTTTAAACTTTATCTCTTATTTATTCATAAATGTTTACCTTCATAATAAGTAGGATGTATTCTTCAAATTTTCTTGTGATATCTCTCTTTGCTTCTAATTCATGTATTCTTTTGATCTTTGCTATGTAAATGGTATAAGATATTTATCTATGTCCAGTTTCTACCATACTGTTTTCTAGTTTTCCCAATATGCTTTTTTTACCAAATAATGAATTTTTAATTCAAAATCTTAAGTATTTTTACTTGTAGAATTCAAGGGAACTAGATCTACTCTATTACTTTCATCTGCCTTTCTTTTTCTTGGCCAGTACCAAATATTTTGCTAATTACTGCCTTATAACATAATTTAATTTGATACTGATAAGCCTCCTTCCTTTACATTTTTCCAATTGTTCCTTTAATAGTATTGACTTTTTGATCTTCTAAATGGAATTTATTATTTTCCAATTAATAAAATAATTTTAATAACCTAAGTACACATTATTGTGAAAGAAGAAAGAAAACGACAATCTGTTTACCAAGGTAACTTTTTTTTTGTCTTACCAACAGCATTGGTGATATTTAATATGGTAGTAAGGAGGGGGGGAAAGGGAAAAGTAGAAATGATGTATATGTTCAAAGTAAAACTCAAAACTCTACTGATTCTTTATTTTGTCTGTGCAAAAAAAAAAGTAAACAATATTTGGTTCCAATTAAATCCTTGTGAAGAGCTAGAAAACTGAGTATATTTTCATTTTATATGAGTGTTCAGGCATGGTATTTTTAAAATTTCAATTTTATCTTGGAATCAGGAGATCAATAAAGTAAATGAATGGTATGCAGTTTGTTTGACAGTACTAGAAAATGAGCAAATTTCAACTCACAATTATTTAATGTCTTAGAGATGAGTTAATTACTCACACACTTAAGTTTTTGCTTTTCCTTTTATTTCCATATATGTCTCTTAAGTTTTTGACTACTATATGAATTCATGCTACTGTTTTCAGAGAACAGGTATAGGACTCAATAGGAGATATGCTCAGTTCTTTTAATCTTGTCAAAAGCTTAGTTAGAGAGATGAAATTAATCATACTTTAAAAGTTTTATCCACCAGGTGGCGTTGCTAACCATTAACCTGATCTTGGTCACTAAAAAAGGATCAGACCCTATGAAAATTCAAATTCACCTTAGTGGTTAGGTTCTTCATTCTGTTCATCAGGGTATATTAAGTACCAAGCTTTTTTTGTGGTTTTCAGATAAACAGTCCTTTATCCCCTAGCTCTATCACTTGCCTATAGTATTGCCTGACACATTAGCCTGAGCACTGAGGTCAGTATAGATTTAGCTAAGTAGAGTAGCTCTGAGTCCCCCATCCATAAGGAAACCCTACTTCTTTCTAAGCCTGATATCTTTTTCAGTTTTTTATTCATGTGACCGAGGCATAAAGTCTTATCTTTCCTTGAATTAAAGTTTAAATTGGGTAAAGCATAGTAATATTTTCCTTTCCTTCATTGTTCTGTAAACTTTTGGCTTTATGAACTGGTCTTAACCAAGGTACAGGACTGAGGTGATTTTATACAGTCTGGACATTTAATCCTTTTTGCAAAATATTGGTAGATTATTCTTATTATTTCTGTTCCCCAATATAACACTTGTCTATAAAATGTCTAAAATTTGAGGTAAACAAATGACAAAAAAATTAATGTAGCATATTCTGATGATACTATTATGTCTATTTAATACAAATAATTGGGCAGGGGCTTGCGGACTGATTAAGCTAAGTTGCTGACTCATAAATATTAATATGATTTATAGTATTTAATAACAGTTTTGCTGCTATTTAAGGTTGTCTTCTTTTATATCATTATTGTTGATGAATATAATTTTTTCTTGCTTCCTTTTTTTCTGTATCACTTTACAAACCTTTTCATTTCTTTTTAAATTTCTCATGATCATTACTCCTTGAACCACTGAATTGCTCCTTGACATTCACATACTACAATTTTTTCAGGCAATCATTAAACCTAATTTATTTCCAATTTTTTGTTAAGATATTACTAGGTCAATTTTAAAACTTTTTTTCTCTTGTTTATTCCTTAAGGAGTAAAAAAAAATCTGTAGTGGGATCACTGAGTACAAATTCCAAGAGTACAGGATTTTCATTTTTTCTTTTATATTTGTAATTCCATGCACAGGGCCTAACAAAAGTACATAATAGGTATGAAATAATTGTTTGTTGATTAATTGCAACAAAGGACATGATTTTTTTTTTATTTTTTAATTGTATTATTCCCTATGATTTTCCAAAATATTAGAAACATATTGCTCTATCTGCAATGATTAGGATGTACAAAAAGTAAGCATGTCATAGGAAAAAAAAATGCATCATCAACTACAATTCAACAGGATGGAAGTATTCTCCTTTTCTTACCCTGAAAGACTTTCAACTTTGAAATCTCTAAGGTCTTTACAAATTTTGCTTGTTTCCTTTTTTCATGAGAAATAGCTGGCAAACAGTACATTCAAGGAATTAGAACTTAGAGAGTACATTCTGTCTGGTACAGAGGACACCAACCAACATCTTGAGACAAGGAAAACCTAATTAGATTTTTAAATCAAGATTTAAACTTTAAAAAATAAGCTGTGTGGTCAAGAGACCATAACTGATGGGGAAAGGCTGGGAGTCCAGGGAGAAATGGAATAGCCTCATTTATAATTTGGCAGGAATAAAGGTCCTCTGGCCAGATCCAGATCCAGGGAAGGGAAGACTGTAAAACCAGACTTTTCAGCCTGAGCAACACTGGGAAAAAATAATGTTCCTGGCTGACAGCATGTCTTCAGGGAGCCACTTGGGCAAAAAAGCTGTTGCTAGGATGTAAAGTAGCTTGGAATACTCTAAAATGCTACTTTCTCTGTTCAATTTGTAGACATTGTTAAGATGGGACAAACTGCTTTATAACTCTCCATATTTATGATCTCTCTAAAAAGATGAGAAAATGAGATATGAGGTATATAAGGTTGGTCTTGGAATCAGGAACACCTGAGTTTGAATACTGCATCTGACAAATAACTGTGATCACAGGTAAGTCACCTAAAATCTCTGCTCCTCAGGGAACTCTGTAAAATTGTAAGACAGAGAAAGTAGCAGGTAGATGGTGCAGAGAAAAGAGAGCTGGGCTTATAATAAGAAAAGCCTGAGTTTAGACATTTAAATAATTAGCTGTGTGATGATGGGCAAGTCATACTATTTCAACCTCATTTTCCCATTATGTAAAAAAGAGGATAATAAATAATAATGATCTCTATTTCCTAGTTTTACTGCATCAAAAGAGATAAGCAATTTACAAGTATGTAAATTTATAATTTGTAAGTACATAAGTATATATAATTATGTATTATACATCTATATATTTTATATACACATGCATATATAATTATTCTTAGAAAATTATTTGTAAGCTTATGTGTGTGTGTGTGTGTGTGTGTGTGTGTGTGTTTATGTGTGTGTCCTTTTGTCAAATTGGACAGAGCTGACCTAGATCTGCATTGATGGCTGCTTTTGAAATTCTCACTCATTTGCTGGAGGAAATTTTTCATGGCTTGGGGATGTGTATCATGTGAATTATAATTATAATAATAATAATTATTATTATTATTATCATTATTACTTTTAGTAGTAATAGTAGCATTAGCAGCAGCAGCAGCCATTGTAGTACTACTACTACTACTATTACTGTTACTGCTACTACTACTTCAACTACTACTATTATTACTACTACTACTACTACTAGTAATTGTGGGGGGGGGAGTTTCTATCACAAATTTCCTTTGTGAATGGAATTACAGGACCAGAAATGGTTAGGGAGGGAGAGAGAAAGAAAGAGAGGACAAAGCCAACATAATTAAACATATATAGTCCTTGAGGGTAGGGAATGTTTTCTTCCAATTTTTATATCTCTAGTCACTGGCACATAGCAGGCACTTATTTCTTGATTGATTCTTTGACTATTTGGGGCACCATTTTAGAATTCTAAGCTATTGGTATTGCCCTATAGGGACAGATAACATATATATACATATACATACATATATATATATATACACACACACATACATATATACACACATATATACATACATACAGTTATGTATATGTACATGCACATGCATGTGTATGTGCATATGCATACATACACGCTCATGTATATGTATGTGCATGTGCACATGTACATGTATGCGTGTATCTATATCCATATCTATCTCTATCTATCTCTATCTCCATCTCTATCTCTATCTCTATCTTTATATCTAGATCTATCTATACATATTTCTACATCCCATGGTGAAGGGCAATGTTTTTGTGTCATTAATGTTATCTCTACCCCCTCTTTTGACCTTACCTCTCCCTGCAATGGTTAGAATTGCATTTCCCATGTCTGTGCTCATTAATAACCATTTTATAACTATCATTCCAGAATTTACTTAAATTATCTTTAAGAATTGCTTCACTAGATCAGAGCAGTAGTTCATCCATTCCAGTGTAATTTCTCTAAGCCAACAAATATCTTGTGCAATAATGCACTTACCCTGTCTGACAGATAACACAATGGTTTTTTACTTTCAATTTGCTTTGCCTTTTGATATTATGCATATTTTTGCCCCTTAATAATATGCATTCATATATATATATATAGTTATATACATATGAATTTATAAATATATGTAGTTTATATGTGAGAATTCAGTATATATGTGTACATATAGAAAACATGTATGTGTCTTCATGTGTGTCCACATTTGTAAGTGTGTGTATATATCCTTCTTATACTTCTACTCATTTTATACACATATACATATATATGTATTCTTGCACAATTATTTATAAGTGTATGGCTATGACTTCCTATAAAAGAGTATAGAACAGGTCTAGACCTTCACTGACTGCTTAGAGTTCTCACTCATTTGCTGCATGAAAAAGGGAATTTTTTCATGACTTGGGAATGTGGACAGGATTTGAACAGGACCTGTGAAAGATTAAAATGGAGGACACCAAGAGAATAGGTGTCACCTATGTTCTCAGTGTCTTTCTTTTATTTTTAGGACAATAATGATAATACTTTAAAATTTGCAAAGTGATTTACATATATTATCGGATATTGAATTCTTATTACAACCTTATGAAGTAGGTGTTATTACTATTCACATTTTAGAAATGGGAATAACAGAGTCTGAGAGATTTTAAGTGAATTCCCAAGGATCACATAGTTAATAATTTTTTGAGGATTTGAATTCAGTTCTTCCTTACTCCAGGTCCAGTACTTTATCCACTATTTATCTTTCTCAAGAGATTAGTGAACACCCTAATTCTCTGACAACTAATGAGGTCCACACCATCCCTAATCCCCCTGCCCCCAGAGAACTATTACAGACACACAAAGGGTTTTGTACTGTATGTATATTTATATGCATATATGAACATATGCGTTATTGAAGATTTCTTCTTTGTTAACTCTCCATTATCAGCTTCAAACAGGTATCTCATGGAGACATAAAAACAGATGCTAAGGAAATTTTTTGAAAGAGCACAGAGAGATTGGGATGGCACATTGCCCTATCTGTAACTGCCTACACAGAATTTTGCTTTGCCTCTTATTTAAATGGTTCCACAGAGGATAATTCCACATGAAGGCATTTGGCAGTATAGAAAGCAATGAAACAAGGAAGAATGAGGCAGTTTGCTCTTGAGAAATTAATAAGATCAATCCCATTTATATTGTGCTTCATGTCTTACAAAGAGCTTTACTAATCATCACACCATGAAGTGGGTAGGGCAGATATCATCTTTATAGGAAGCAAAGCCTGATTCTCTAGTTATCCCTGGTTATTCTTTCCTCAAATTATCATATATTTATTTATATATTTACTTATGATATCACAACAGTAGAATATAAAGTCCTTTTTAGATAGGCAATTTCTTCTTTTGTCTTTGTATCAACAGTTGTAAATTCTTATTTGATTAGATCTCTGTTTTATAGAGGATGTAATGGAGGCTCAAAGAGGTTAAACAATTTAGGATCCTTGATTCAGAACTATAATGGATTCAGAGGCCATCAAATTCATCTTTCCATTCCCATTTTGATGATGATGTTTGTCCTTTGTTCTCAAAGAAGATCATGATATCAGGAGAGGTGATGCCATGACAAGCACATTAACTGGATTTGAGTGAGTGGGTGCTGTGCTAATTCACCAGCTTTACTTTCTCCAATGGCCAGATATGAATCAGAATGACTGGAAATGGTCCTAGATGTAAGACAATCAGGGTTAAGTGACTTCCCCCAAATCACATAGCCAGCAGGTATCAAATATCTGAGGCTGGATTTGAATTCCCATCCTCCTGACTCCAAGGACAGGGCATTGTACCACCTATTTTACAGATGAGAAGAATTAAAATCCAAGAGATGGGGTGACTTGTCTAGGGTGACACAATCAGTAAAAGAAGTGTTCTTGGATTCCACAGTCAAATGTGTTTCTACTATTTCACAATGTAAAGAACTGAGACATAAATCCATCTCTCCTGACCCTAAATTAATTCCTTTACACCACATCTACATCTAATATCTTTGTGAGCTTCAGGAATGAAAGCATACACATAAAGTATGTTCCAGGGTACTATGAGATAATCTAGATGATGTTAGACAGCCTGAGTGTTGCTTAATTGCTGAAGTCATGCTTTGAATAGCTATTGAACTTGGAAGTTCTACAGTTACTTCACTTATATTTCTAAATGAATCCCTTCCTTTGGTGAAAACTGGGCATGGACTCTGCAATGCTGTTAGCATAATTGATGATGATAATAATAATAATAGTTGTAATAGTAGTAAGTAGTAATAGTAGTAGTAGTAGTAAGTAGTAATAGTAGTAGTAGTAGTAGTAGTAGTAGTAGTACAGGTTCATTACTGGAACAGAAATTAAGTGTTCGAACCGAACTGGCATCAATCCCTTGCATAGCAGCACTATACTTAATCAGTGGTTTGAAAATGTTCTAATTATTCCCCTTTCACATGTAACACAACATCCTCCTCTCTTCTCAACTCACTTTTTTTTTGATTAAGAAATTATTTATTTTGAAGGGAGACAATCTGCCATTGGAACAAAAATGCCTGCAGACTTGTTAGCACAGCTGTGTGAAATTACCTATTTTAACTTTGCAAGTATTCTCAGGTGAAACCTGATGGGGTTTCATGAGTATTCATAAGCACTGAAACCTACATGAAGTGGTGAAATTTTTAACTGGATGTCTTTGTTTTTGTTGTTTCTCAGAAGGTTATGGGAAGGGGGAAAGAGTATTCAGTATTTTCCAGTGCCCAGAAAAGTTTCAGAACCTTGGGAAAGCCCTCATCTCTAACTCAACCTCAAGCTTTGAGAGAAAGTTCTGGGCAATATTTTATAAGGGGGAAAAACAAACAATAAATTATTGACTAGATGAAAAATGCCTTCCAGGGAAAAGCAGAAAATAAAACCTTTCATGAGAACTAATAATGTAAAAATGGAAATTTTAAAAATTCTTTTCTTTCTCTAAGTAAAAGTATTTGAGTTTTCTCATCAATTATGATGAATTGACAATGTGGACATTTCAGAGTTCATTTGTTATTTGGTATTTTTATGTTACTATTTAATGAACATATCATAACAGATTATGCATATGGTTTTTTAATATTTATTTTATTTTATTTATTTAAGGCAATGAGGTTAAGTGACTTGCCCAAGGTTGCACAGCTACACAATTATTAAGTATCTGAGCTGGATTTGAACTCGTCTTCCTGACTTCAGGGCCCGTGTGGCCCATGTTCTATCCACTGTGCCACCTAGCTGCCCCATAATTCTATTTTATTTTTTAAATTTATTTTTATTAAAGATATTATTTGAATTTTACAATTGCCCCCACAATCTTGCTTCCATCCAGCCACCACACCATGGAAAGCACTCTATCAGTCTTTACTTTGTTTCCATGTTGTACCTTGATCCAAATTGGGTGTGATGAGAGAGAAATCATATCCTTAAAGAAGAAAAGTGAAAGAGGTCACAAGATCAGACAATAAGATATCTGTTTTTTTCCTAAATAAAAGGGAATAGTCCCTGCACTTTGTTCAAACTCCACAGCTCCTTATCTGGATACAGATGGTACTCAACTTTGCAGACAGCCCAAAATTGTTCCCGATTGTTGCACTGATGGAATGAGCAGGTCCTTCAAGGTTGAACATCTCTCCCATGTTGCTTTTAGAGTGTAGAGTGTTTTTCTGATTCTGCTCATCTCACTCAGCATCAGTTCATGCAAATCGCTCCAAGCTTCCCTGAAATCCCATCCCTCCTGGTTTCTAATAGAACAATAGTGTTCCATGACATACATATACCACAATTTGCTAAGCCATTCTCCAATTGAAGGACATTTACTTGATTGCGAATTCTTTGCCACCACAAACAGGGCTGCTATAAATATTTTTGTACAAGTAAAGCTTTTACCCTTCTTCATCATCTCTTCAAAGTATAGACCCAGTAGTGGTATTGCTGGGTCAAAGGATATGCACATTTTTGTTGCCCTTTGGGCATAGTTCCATAGCTCTCCAGAAGGGTTGGATGAGTTCACAGCTCAACCAACAGTGTAATAGTGGCCCAGATTTCCCACAAACCTTCCAACAATGATCATTATCCTTCCTGGTCATATTGGCCAATCTGAGAGATGTGAGGTGGTACCTCAAAAAAGCTTTAATTTGCATTTGTCTAATAATTAATGATGTAGAGCATTTTTACATATGGCTATGGATTGCTTTTATCTCCTCATCTGTAAATGGCCTTTGCATATCCTTTGGCCACTTGTCAATTGGGGAATGTTTTTTTGTTTTAAAAATATGACTCAGTTCTCTGTATATTTTAGAAATGAGTCATTTATCAGAATCATTAGTAGGAAATATTGTTTCCCAGTTTAGTACATTTCTTTTGATCTTGGTTACAGTGCTTTTATCTGTGCAAAAGCTTTTTAATTTAATATAATCAAAATCATCTAATTGGTTTTTGGTGATGTTCTCCAACTCTTCCTTAGTCATAAACTGCTCCCCTTTCCATAGATCTGACAGGTAAACTGGTCCATGTCCTTCTAATTTGATTATAGTATTGTTTTTTATGTTTAAGTCCTGTAACCATTTGGATCTTATCTTGGCAAAGGATGTGAGGTGTTGCTCTAATCTAAGTTTCTTCTATACTAACTTCCAAATATCCCAGCAGTTTTTATCAAAGAGGGAGTTTTTATTCCAATGTCTGTACTCTTTGGCTTTATCAAACAGCAGATTACTATAATCATCTCCTGCTTTTACACCTAGTCTATTCCACTGGTCCACTACTCTATTTCTTAGCCAATACCAGTTTTGATGACTGATGCTTTATAATATAATTTTATATCAGGTAGGGCTAAGCCACCTTCTTTTGTACTTTTTTCATTAAGTTCCTGGCGATTCTTGACTTTTTATTTCTCCATATGAATTTACTTAAACAATTTTTTCTGAATCATTACAGTAAGTTTTTTGGAATTTTGATTAGTAGGGCACTAAACAGATAGTTTAGATTTGGTAGAATTGTCATTTTTATTATATTAGCTCTACCTATCCATGAGCAGTTGATGTTTGTCCAGTTATTTAAATCTGATTTAATTTGTGTGCGAAGTGTTTTATAATTGTTTTCAAAAAGATTCTGAGTCTGTCTTGGCAAATAGACTCCCAAGTATTTTACATTGTCTGACATTATTTGAATGGGATTTCTCTTTCTAGCTCTTCCTGCTGTATCTTGTTGGACATATATAGAAAAGTTAAGGATTTATGAGGGTTTATTTTATAACCTGCAACTTTGCTAAAATTGCTAATTGTTTCCAGTAGTTTTTTTGATGATTTCTTGGGATTCTCTAGATAGACATTTATGTCATCTGCAGAGTGAGAGTTTTGTCTCTTCCTTCCCAATTCTAATTCCTTCCATTACTTTTTCTTCTCTAACTGTTGATGCTAACATTGCTAATACAATATTGAATAGTAGTGGTGATAATGGGCACCCTTGTTACACCCCTGATCTTATTGGGAATGCCTTTCCCCTCTCCCCATTGAATATAATGCTTCTTGATGGTTTCAGGTAGATACTGCTAATTATTTTAAGGAACAGTCAATTTATTCCTACACTCTCTAGGGTTTTAATAGCAATAGATGCTGTATTTTGACAAAAGCTTTTTCCGCAACCATTGATATGATCATATGATTTCTAATATGTTTTTGTTTATATAATTGAGTATGCTAACAGTTTTCTTAATACTAAACCAACCCTGCATTCCTGGAATAAATCCTACTTGATCATAATGTATTATCATAGTGATAACTTGCTGTAATCATTTGGCTAAGATTTTATTTAGGATTTTTGCATCTATATTCATCAGGGAAATAAGTCTATAATTTTCTTTCTCTGTTTTAACTCTTCCTGGTTTAGGTAACAGCACCATATTGGTTTCATAGAAAGAGTTAGGCAGAGTTCCATCTTTCCTTATTTTTCCAAAGAGGTTATATAGAATTGGAACCAATTGTTCCTAAAATGTTTGGTAGAATTCACTTGTGAATCCATCAGGCCCTGGAGATTTTTTTTTTAGGGAGTTCAATAGTGGCTTGTTGAATTTCTTTTTCTGAGATAGGGTTGTTTAGGTAATTAATATCTTCTTCATTTAACCTGGGCAGCTTATATTATTTTAAATATTCATCCATTTTACTTAGATTATCAAATTTATTGGCATAGAGTTGGGCAATATTAATTTTGAATTATTACTTTAATTTCCTCCTCATTGGTGGTGAGTTCACCTTTTTCATTTATGATACTAGCAATTTGGTTTTATTCTTTCGTTTTTTTAAATCAAATTGACCAGAGGTTTATCAAATTTATTGGTTTTTTTCATAATACCAACTTTTGCTTTTATTTATTAATTCAATAATTTTTTTGCTATTTATTTTATTAATTTCTCCTTTAATTTTTAGAATTTCTAATTTGGTATTTAATTGGGGATTTTTGATTTGTTCTTTCTCTAATTTTTCTCTAATTTTTTTAGTCACATGTTTAGTTCATTTAGTTCATTTATTCATGTAATCATTTAGAGCTTTAATATATCCCCTGAGAGTCACTTTGAATGAATCCCATAGGTTTTGGTATGTTGTTTCATTATTATCATTATATCGGATAAAATGGTTAATTCTTTCTATAATTTGTTTTTTGGCCCACTCATTTTTTAAAATGAGGTTATTCAGTTTCCAATTTGCTCTGTGTCTATATCTCCTTGGCCCAGTATTGCATATGACTTTTATTGCATTGTGATCTGAGAAAGCTGTATTCACTATTTCTGCCTTTCTGTAGTCGATCATTAGGTTTTTATGTCCTAGTACATGGTCAATTTTTGTATAAGGTCCATGTACTGCAGAGAAAAAAGGTATATTCCTTTCTATCCCCATTCAGTTGCATCCATACGTCTCGCACATCTAATTTTTTTAACAATCTATTTACCTCCTTAACTTCTTTCTTGTTTATTTTATGATTTGATTCATCTAGATCTGATAGCAGGAGGTTGATGTCTCCCACTAGTACAGTTTTGCTGTCTATGTCTTCCTGTAGTTCTTTCAGCTTCTCCTCTAAGAATTTTGGTGCTGTCCCACTGGGTGCATATATATTTAATGTTGAAATGAATTTATTGTCTATGGTACCTTTTAGGAGGATAAAGTTTCCTTCCCTATCTCTTTTAACGCTAATTTATTTTTGCTGCTGCTTTGTCTGAGACAGGGATTGCTACCCATCCTTTTTTTTTGCTTCAGCTGAAGCAAAATATATTTTGCTCTATATGTAGCTCTCTTCTTCAAATGAGTTTCTTGTAAGCAGAATATTGTAGGATTCTGGTTTTTAATCCACTCTGCTACTTGCTTATGTTTTAAGGGAGAGTTCATCCCATTCACATTCAAGGTTATGATTACTAATTCTTTATTGTCCTCCATGCTATCTTCCCTCTGTTTGTATTTTCCCTCTTTTCCCCCTATGAAGACATAGATATTCCCCCCCCTTTCCCCTTTATCCATATTCCCCAGTATTTTGTTTCTGAATACCACCCCCTTCAGTGTGTTTGCCCTCCTATATCACACCCTCCCCTTTCTTTCCCCTTTCCCTTTTTCCCTTTTCCCTTCCCTTCTTTTTGTTATTTCCCCTTTTCTCCCCACTCCCCTTCCCTTTCTCTATCCCCCTCCCCTTTTCCCCTTTTACTACTTTAAAGGTTAGATATTTTATAAGTTGACTGAGTATATGTAGGTTGAATTTAAGCCAAGTCTGATGAGAAGATTCAAGTGTTTCTCATCTGCTCCCTTCTTCCCCTCTATTACCATAGGTTTTTTGTACCTCTTAGTGTAATGAGATTTACTCCATTCAATTCCCTCCCTCCTCCAGACTCTTTCCTGTCCCCCTTTTTAAGGAGGTAGTGTTTTTTAGATCATTCTATCTAAGTCATAGAAAATTCTGAGTGTCTGTCCCCTCTAGTTCAGTATATTCTATTGAATAGAGTAAAATTTCCTGAGAGTCATTAGAGTCTTTTTCCCAAGTGGGGTTAATGCCAGTTACATCCCATTAGATAGCAGTATCATGGATAGGTTATGAATGTCGATAATTTCTAGCTAGGTGTATTTTCTTTATTAGAGTTACACTTCTCAAGATTTATGAGAATCTTTTTTTCCCCCATGCTGGGATATAGCCAGTTTCAACTTAATGGATTGCATTTTTTCTCCTTT